>NW_010233711.1:0-1897 GCF_000690775.1 Eurypyga helias
AGCCGGAGTTAAACCACGACATGGACTAAGAAGGCAAATGGCTTTTCTGATAGAGTTCAGTTGACGTGAGAAAGGAAAACAATGCTTCAGCTCTAGTCAGCATTTCTAATATGTCCACAGTCAAGCCCTGAGCTTCCCAGGGTTATGAAACACTTCTTCCCCTGGTGACTGCAAGTCCCTCACTGCTCAGCAAACTGGAGCACTGTCAAGAGTGATTGATTGTGCAGAGACTCACAAACTGTAGAAAGCATGATGAATATTTACCCCTGCTTTGCCTCTCCAGATCAGCTTAAGGGTCCCTCAGGCTTGCTGATCAACCATTCCCTGTCCCATCATGTGCCACTCCACCATTAGTGTGTGTTTGTGCCCTTTCTCACATCTTTTGTTTTTATTTTAGTCATAAAACCTGGGTACACTCTTGTACCCAGGTGTAAAGGAAAGAGAGTAATGCCCTCTCTCCTTTCTGATGTCTTGATCAGACCATAGTGTTCTGGCACAGGAGATCTGCCAGGAAGCAGGACCCTACTGGCAGGCTTGTGCTTTTTCTCTGACAGCAGCTGGTACCATATTTGAGACCCTGGATGCAGCCCATCCTGCTTCCATAGGGCATCTGGTCTTAATAAGAGAATTCCAGTCATTTGACTGACAGTGACTACTACCAGCCACAGGAGTATGGGACATCACTCACAATGAACTCTGCATGTGTTCAGCCCTAAACTTTGCTTTCCATGGTGACTCCTGCGGTGAGTTGTAGTCCCAGTTGTAGTCCCTCTCCTGAGGTAAGGGTGTCTCCCAGTGAGTCACCCTCACTCAGAGCTACTAGTGGGAGAGTGCAGGAAGAGGACTTGCAAAATTTTGGCTCTTCATTTATCTCTTCCATTATTTATTACTACCTAAGGTCTTAAGAATTTTTTTTTTCTTTTTTTTTTTTTTTTAAACAAGCCAAGAGTTTTGTCTTTATTGCTTTTCCTGGAGGATCCTTGGTCTGAAGAGACTATGATAACCATAGGTGAGTAAAATACCAGAGTAGTCTTAATTGGGAGAACTTCCTGATTTGGAAGAAAAGCTCGTGATGAGATGCTTGACATTCTGCTGAGCCTTAATTTAACACCCATGATACATACCCTGGATGCCTTTAGCGGGGCAGGACTGTCCTGTCTCCCCATTTGAGGAAATGAGGGCAGCAAGGAATTTTTTTAGTGGAAAACACAGTCTCCGAGAAACAAAAAATAACATTAAGTGAATAATGACCACTCTATGAACAGCTTTAAAGTGGCTTACATCAGTTCAATAGGGAAAAAAAAAAATCAACAGCAGGTAAGTTTTTTCCTTGATGAACATTTGATTGTAGTGAACTGACTATGTCTTTCCCATTCGCTGAGTTGCTTATGAAGCACAATCAGCTGGTTAAGGGGGCACTCCATGTGCTCCACTTACATAAGTATATAGCAAACTTGACATCAGGTAAATAAATTTTCATCTGAAAAATCAATAAATTTAAATACCTCCTAGGCTGCTCTAATTAATTTCAGCTGGTGTACACTGTATTACTGTATTACTGTAGCTGGCCTACAGTAATATTTGGTAAGTCACATCTTTTTCATTTGTTTCATCTCATCATTCCCAAGAGTTTTTCTGACACACATTCCTTGGATATTGTTGACATTTTAGTTGCAAGAGTCCTCAGAGAAGGCTGCTTATGTAAAGGACACTGCATCTCACTGGGACATCTCAAAGAGGGGTCAGTGTCATTATCCTCACTTCACCAGTGAGGGAAAACCAGGAGTGCTGTAGCTCTACCTTCTCAAGCAAGTGAACTGGAGTCTAATAACTGGGCAGTGTTCTCCCTTGTGCTTTGCATGGGGATGGCTCTCCACAGCACATTCTTGTGCATGAT
>NW_010233711.1:1938-13594 GCF_000690775.1 Eurypyga helias
GCAGACATCTGCCTAGGAAATTTCCACTAAAACGTTCTATTCTCATTTTTCTCTCCCTGAATGTAGTGCTGTGTTGAGCTGACCTAAAAAAATCCATGAGCAACTGCCATCTGCCACCCCATGATTTTAACTATGTAGTGGACATTTTATTTTTCCTTTCTTTGTCATAGCCTTTAAGCTAGTCTGGCTCAGCTCCACACTAAAAATGGCTACAATAACACAGAGGATGAAGAATCTTTTAAGGTAAAAACAAGAGATCATTAGGAG
This sequence comes from Eurypyga helias, assembly GCF_000690775.1. Classification (NCBI taxonomy): domain Eukaryota; kingdom Metazoa; phylum Chordata; class Aves; order Eurypygiformes; family Eurypygidae; genus Eurypyga; species Eurypyga helias. The sequence goes on from NW_010233711.1 coordinate 2,206, forward strand.
CTTCTTAATGCTATACTGTACCATGATGTGAAAAGCATCCAAATGCCTTGGATCTCATGCCTATTTAGTACTTTGAAACCAAATTCTTTATTTAATCAAATAAATAAGAAGGGCTTTCAATCTGTAACCTGATTGTCTGCTAACATTTGGCAATAGATGTGCTGGAATAACTTCAAATATTACTTGGAAAGACATAATTGGTTTGGGTTTTGTCCTCTAGTCTCCCAGATGAGTTTCAGTACCAAGATATTTTTTCAGAGAGACTGTCTCAATTTATTTATTTGTAAATGTATTCACCTTAAAATATTCACATTTTTTCTGAGATTTGCAGTATTTAATCTTCACAAAAAGGAGGATTGTGGTTGAGGGGTGAATATCTGATGAGCATCTGTTCAGCTGCTGATAAGATAGGGAAACCTGGAAAGGTGTCTTGTTTTCAACAAATTAAAAGCCAGCTGATAGATATTGGATTCACATAGACAGAAAATTCACAGCTTATCAGTTACAAAACCGGAACAATAAAGAAAGACTTCCATCTCAACCATGCTTGGGCTTCAGGTTCATGGCTTACATAACCAAATTTGAAGTAATTGTACACATAATTTGGCTGTTTTCTGCACCAATAAAGTCAAAATTGAAACAACATGAAGTCTTAATATCTTAATTCCATTTCAGTATACATTCTCCCTTCTTATACCGAAGGGCCTTTGCTTGGATTTCATTTCTTCTTTGACCAGTAGCTGACAGATTAGAAAGATGTTGTTCCATTTTGGGTAGATCTTTAAATATTATTTTATTAAAAATGAAATAGAACTGAACTACATTTTTAGTCAGGCAGTTGTTTCTTGCTGTGGTCTAAACCTCTCATAGCCCAGCTGAAGTGTTCACCTCATAAGTTTTAAAGAAGCCTTTTTCAGTCTCAAAATACTCTCAGCTGTTGCAGCTTTAGCTTGCCAAATACACTGCTATATCTGACTCTCTAGCCTTTGTCTTTCTCAGTTGTGCTTTCAGCACCTATCTAAAACCATCTGTAAAATCAGCAGTCAGGCTGAGGCAGAGCTATGTTCAACAAGGAATCCCTCAATGCAGTTGTAACCTTGTTTTTCATGAAGAGAATAGGGACAGTTGGAGAGGGAGAATTAAAAATCTCGGTTGAGATTTTTTGACTGGGGCAATTGATGCTGGCCACAAACGTCTTAGAATCACAATACACAGGACAGTATTGTGATAGCATTGTCCCGTGGCCTTCACTGAAGCCCCATTTTCAAAGAAAGCTTTATGAGGCCTAGGTTGTCAGTGTTACTTCAGGAAGAAAATTAAATTAAGATGTTAAAATGTACTTACCCAGGACAACAACTGGCACCCAGATTTTCCTTTAGGAGTTTAATATCTGCCACAAGCATGTGTTCTGTGCCTCCACTGCGGACAGTGAAGACTGAGAACTTGCAGTAGGGCTAATCACTGCATCCCAGGACCAGTGTCTGAATTGATCACTGATGTACCTCCGTAAGTGGAATGATTTTACATCTTTTTCTAAAATGATGCAATGTTTTTATACTGAATGTAACAATCACTGATTTGTTCCTGAGCAAGTAAAATGAGGCTTAGTGTGTGCAACTTACCACCAAAAGAGTTTTGTATATATTACAAATTCTGGATCCAGAGATATTTTTTATGTCATTTCAAATCAGATTTTTATCTTTTCTGTTTTAAGATCCAAACATATTCTCACTAAACAATAATTATATGCCAGTGTTTCTTTCAAAGGAATATTGTTCTGCTCTTCCTAAAAGTAATTCCTAATAGCAAAACTTATTTAAAATTTTGGATCAACTGTAGATGCCAAACCTCACCATTTTTTTTGACAAAGGAAAAAATGAACACATCCATTCAAATAGTATCCATGTTTTTCATCAATTCTGCTACTATCCTATTTGTGTATCAGCATCCATATTTTGAATTCGAAGTGTAGCCTGGTAGAAATGTCACAGGAATGCATTGCAAAAAATGTATGAAATCACCGGGTTTTTTTATTGGCTGTGATTCCATTTTAAAAGAACATCATACCATTTACCCACATCATGCAGGAAAAAGTAGCAGGCAAATAACAAATGAAATTCACATTCACGAAGTCTCTACTTTAAATCATCTTCTACTTGCTTAGATTGTACTGCATGCATCTGAAAGAAAGCTGGGGAGCATTTGTATTAGAAAATGCATGGCTAAGTTGAATTTTGCTCTGTGTGTGAGAGAGAGAGAAAAAACAAGCAAATTTTAATGACAGTACTGAAACATTTTACTAACTCAGTGCATGAAGAAACAGTTATCTTGATAACATATATTCAGAACAGATAGAGACAACTTTCAGATACATAAGATTACTTTGAGGTCACAACAACTGATTTCTAACAAGGTTTATTCTAGCACAGTAAGCTTGCCAAAAAGATCTATTCAGCAGCATTTGTATGGTCTTTCCGGACAAAGGAGAGGGTCTGGGAGGGACCTAAGCCAACACATGGTACTAGAAACACAGACAGAGGAACTCCGAAGTGATATAGCACATGACCTTATATTTTGTTTTATTTATTTTAAACACGAGTAGCATTCATAATTAATATTGCAGTCTGATTTCATATGGCTTTCTCTAAATGTGACTTCAGAAGATCAATGGCAAACTAAATAATTTACCCTCCAAATGTGGAGGCTCTTCGACTTTTTTTTTTTTACTAACCAGTAAGGTCTTGGAGCTGTGAAGGAAAATGGCTGTAGTGTCTAGCCACCAACCTTTCTGTGTAAATAAAAACTAGTAAAAAAACCAAAAGACCTCATTTACCTGAGATTCAACAGACCAGCGATGCAAATAAAACAGTGGCATGAAAAGACAAAGAGATTCAGAATCCAAACAATGAGCCATGCTTCTCTTTGGTCTTGTTTCAGTGCTTCAACACCTGCTTGAGTATTGAGAGGGAAAGTGCCTGTGACAATGCTTCTCACATCCGTACATGAGCCAAAGGTGTCTGTGTCCCAGGATGACAGTTCAGAGTGGAAAGGGAAATGGATGGGCAGAAGGGAAGGGAGCGTGCCTGCTCTCAACTTGGTTCAGTATAGCTTAGGCACTTTGAGGACATGCAATGACTTGAGGAGAGGTCCAGAACTCATGCAAGGTGCCAAAATCTGTGATGCAAAACCAAGCAAAACCTGTCCAGTACCTGTGGCAGATCTTCTGTCATGTTTCTGTATTGAAAAAAAAGGAAAATTAAGATGGGAACAAGTAGTTCACACCTGGCTGAACTCTCTACTGCCCATGAAGAAAGGTCTGCTGCGGGTGTGGAGAGTGATGACATGGCTGGCTTGGGGAGCTCCCACAATGAAAAAGACTCAGCAAATATTACATAATAAACCACCTTCACTTTCCCTCCTTCTCTGTGAACCTGGCGTGAGGCTTAACAAACTCAGCATAGAGTTCTTATGGCCCTCTCCAGGGTTTGGATACAGATGTTCACACAGCTCAGGAGCTCAGCTCACAAAAGGAGTAATTTTAATGCCCTGTGCCCAGGGTTAGCACTACCCACTTAGGAAATCTGAGCACAGACCACAGAAGATTCTGACTTAAACCAGTCATTCAATGGCACAGCTGCTGAGGCACAGTTAGAAGACATAATACCAAACACTGCTCCCTTCTTTCTCTGTTCCCTTTGTTCTCCTTTTTCCTCACTTCCATACATATGTGGACACACATGCACATCAACCTGCCAGGGAAACTCTGAAAACAAACGAACAAAGAAACAATTGGCAGTATTGTTCTGCAAGGAGGACACCAGGCAAAAATTCTGATTCTACGTCAGAAACAGTATTTGTCTGCCTGAAGAAGTGAGTCCATAATGGGGGCTAGAGAAAGGTAAACAAGTGGAAGAGAAAGGCCAAAGCAAAGCAGAATGAACGGAACAAGCTCATCTTCTTTATTTGTCTGTTTATATGCAGAGCTCTCCAGCACAAGGACACAGGAAAATATGAATTAATGTTTTCCTTTCAGCAGGGCCACATTTTTGCTGGTTCGCAGAAAGGGATGCAGGCCACAGGCACTAGTCAGAGCATTTTGAAAGTATTGATGTTGTAGTGTCATTGTGTGGGCTGGAAGATTTCACCACCAAAGAGTGGCTGAAGCAGAGTCAGCCTCTGCCTTTTAGCTTTCAAGGGACTTAGTTCCCTCTGTGGAAGAGCATCAAAACCAGCTGCTGCCTTTGTGACAGAAGGTGAGTTTCGATTCTTTGAGGTTTACTTAAATAGGCTCAAATTACTAGTTGCTGAATTTGCATGGGGTGAGTAGGCCACTCTCACTAGAAAATGGTAAATTGCTCACCACTGCTATGCTTTACCCAAGCATTGATTCAGAGATAAAGAGTGCTCTGGGTCATTAAATTCTTAGGGGGGGAGACACTTATCTTGCTTTAAATGAAAGTTAGGGCAAAAAACCACTGACATTATCTGAAAGAATAAAACCTGCCTTCTCTTTCCTCTGAGAATCCCTTGGCAGCTCATACTTGAATGAATATATCTTGTTTGCAGAGATAGCCTGAAATAAGTTGCATCTTTATCAGCTGATTCTGACTTGTAGATGAGTCAAACCTTCTCAGCCTTGGATGCAGTAGAAATTCATGGTTGAAGTTATTTCTTAAGAAGCAAGGATTCTCATACCTGAATAAGATTGGTGAGGAGGGCAAAATTAATATATTTCTTCTCTTTCATAATACTTTTTCCATACTATGAGAGATGCTGCTAAAAGGCACAGAGTTCACAGCTCACTGCCTTAACCATGGTGCAGATTTCTTCTGCTTACCTGAAAGGATAGTAAATATCTTATAAAATTTCTTATTCAGGAAAGAACTAAGATATTTGCTTAAATTCAGTTCCACTGAACAAGTGCATCAGAAAAGTTCCACTGAAGCAAAATGCTTAATTTAGGTACATAACTGAAGTGTCTGAGACTGCTTTCCCTTTTGTTGTCAGTATAAAGTGCGTATTTGCTTCCAAATCTTTTCTGTGTATTTAGGAAACTTTTGTTGTTCCCATGATAGGGATAATCAATGTTAGTTCTGCCACATAAATTCTCTTTCTCTTACAAGACTGGGAGACTGAGATGGAATGATGGTCTCATAGCAGCACTACAGAGATCTAGCCAAATGCAAAAACTCCAGGACCAGCTCTTCAGATGACAAGCCAGACACCTGATCATGGGAGTCTGTGTTCAGATAAGTCTGTCTATGTATGTGAGTCTGTATATGTACTAGCAAGTCAACATGTCCAGTAAAATTTGGCTGAACTTATGCAGCTACTCAATACCTACAGTGCTGTATTGAGAGGCCCTCTGTATCTGTGTCTGGGAATGGCAACAAAGACAATGGTAAGAGGGAGGTTTCTCCCCATCCTACTAGCATCAAGAGATGCCACACACTGTTATAATATTAATTGGCTTCTGCACAGCACTGGAGAAGCATCCTGAATTTATGCCTTTATAGTAGGTAGAAAGTGAAACCTACGTTTTTCAGCTGGAGAAGCTGGGTGAGGCAGAAAAATAAGTGACCTCCCCAAGGCAACACAGTAATTTAGCATGATATGTAGCAGGCATACTCAGGATTTCTGGATCTCCAGGGCCATGGCTAACATTCTGGTCACCACACTCTCTCACACACCGCAGGAATGTGTGGGCAGGACACAGAAGCAATAATATACTGGGAACCAAATGTCCATCCTGCAAGCACTGCTGGGAATGGGACAGTTGAACATGGCACTGGGCAGAAAGAGAAAGGTTGGTTAATTAGGGCAGTCTATGTACTTGGTCACAGGCTTCAAAGAGGTTGGGGAGGTCCTCTGTCAGAGCACCATGCACTCTCCTATGGTTCCAGCTGTCTGTATGGCAACTGACCAAATCTGCTCTTTCAAGTTAAGTGTATGGCTAATTCCCAAAGTAACATGAATCTTGCTTAGATTCTGAAGCATTTAACTTCTACCAGCATCTGAGGGCAGATGACTCACTTCTTCCACAGTTCTGAGTGATGTCAGCTGTGTAAGTCATGCATGATTTACCTTCCAAATGATCTCTTATTTATGCCAGTGATGGAATTAAAACAGAAAAACTCTGCTTCCATGGGAGAACTGAGATATCCCTTCCAAGGGCAGATGTGCTCAACAACAAATGGCTACTGTGAGCCAATCAACAAGAACATTAATAATAAAATTAATAATAATTATCAATAATAATAAAAAGAGAATTAAAGAAAATCAAAGAGGCTAATGTTCACACTTAGTGAACACTCCTTCCTGCTTTGGATGGGAATATGTACAGTTTCCTTATTTAACATACATAATACTATGGCTTATAATAAAAGTTGTGTAGTCTGCAGCTTTTTAATCTTTACATCCATTCAGAGGCATCTACTGGAAGTGACTATGTACAAAAAAGGAATGGATGAGTCTTGGGGTGGAGGGAAGGGAGAGAGGCAATCAGAAGAGAATGGGAAGCGCAGGGAATCCTAGTGAGCAGTAGAGGGCAAAGGTGGGGAGGGCTGCATGGTGGATGGCAAGATTGTAAATCCCCATTGGGCAAAAGAGAAATCTTTGCAGTACTGTTCATGCCCATCTAACAGTCTGCAGCTATTACTTCTTGAACATGTCCTGCAGGGGCCCTGGTAGGTATTTGATGACTGTGTCTAGAATGCTCTCTTCTTCTTCTTCCTCCTCATCCCCACAGCCAGGAGGGATCGCCTTCTTGGGGCGTGTCAGACTCCCTTCAGCATTAGCTTCCAGTGCAGCCTGGGCCTCTGCTTCCTTTTCTTCCTTCTTCTTTATCCCATACTGCAGGGGAGAGATAACACAGCGTCAGACACCCACTGCACAGGATGACCAATGGAGCCAGCCATCACACATAGGGCCTCATAATCTGCAGTGTCAACATGACTTGTTAGTATTCTGATTTTGCTCTTTTATGCAGACACCCAAATTATCAATCCTAACAGCTCCCCTTGAAGTACAGCCCAGTGGCTCTCACAAGACAAGATGTTCAGATCACTCAGAAACAAGCATGGGAGATAATCTGGGACTTTACAAGCTCTGTGTTAGTAAAGTTTTGGGTGGTATCCTACTGGTGTTGATCCTCTTCTTTTCTGTTTAACAAGTCTGATGCTCAAGTTCATCATCCACAATCATTGTCAAATTCTATCTGCAGCATTTTATAATAAAGGTTTATGGATGTGGAAAAACTTCAGGAAAAAAAAATACCAACAAAAGAATGCAAATGTCCCAGGACAGACAGGCAGTGTGCGGTGAATATGACAGTTTTAGATATTCTCTTATGGAAATCTACACAACCTCATCTCTGTTTTCTTAGTATAAGCAGGACAGAAAGACATTTTACTGAAAATAAACTTCCATGAGAAACTCTGTATTTTCACACTGAAACCTGAACTTCTGGGGGTAAAGCTGACTCATATTGTCTGAACAGAAACATCCTTTAGCCTGTGAGTAGAATGGATACTTGAAATTTGCTACTCCCATTAAGAATTAAAGGCACACCACTAAGACTTTATGTGAGTAACCAGAATCTCACTTTATGATGTTATATTCAAAACACTAGATTTAAAAGAGGAGTAAAGATATGCCTGAGTTAATCAGACTTGGGAGAGAAGTGCTGTAGTACCTCAGCTCCCACAGTGACTAGGACTTTCTTTTCAATGGCTAGTTTGAAGGCATGCCCAACAATTTCTGCACCAACCAATACTCATCACTCCTCAACCTTCATACATTTCAGTAATTCTCAGGTTTTCTTGTTATTTTCATAAATGTTTGCACAGGAATTTTGGAGATTATGGTGATACATGATTAAAAAAAACCAACTTACTGTCACATGCAAATCTACAACAACAAGAATACCTGCAAGCTACCCTCTTTATTATACTCACACAATGGTTTGGGCTGGAAGGGGCCTTTAAAGGTCATCTAGGCCAAATGCCCTGCAGTAAGCTGGGACATCTTCAACTAGATCAGGTTACTAAGAGACCTGCTCTGTTTATTCAGACAAATTTAAATTTCCCAGACGTTTTCCACTTATTCTGTCCATAAATGGAGGCTAAACTTTTGGGGTATGTGATCATCAATGCAATCTCAGGAGGCATCCTATTTTTCAGTGCCCAGCTGTGCTTTGAAGAGGCGAGCTGCACATTCCAAGGATGCTTCTGATCCCAGGCTCACAGCTCTCAGGCTCACAGGAACATTCTTCTGCTCAGTTATTTTCCTTTCTAACCAGCCATCTTTATGGCTGCTCAAACCTGCCTGCTCCTACCCTATCAGCTCCTCATCCACCAGTTACCTCAGAAGCACCTACACGATTATTTACAATCATTTCACTTTTGGCTACATTAGGGAGGTATTTGACCTTTGTGAGGAAGAGGAAAGGCATTCAGGTTTGCTGCAGCAGCTATCAGCTTCAAAATTATTGCGCTTTTAAAGGCCCTTCCTTTACTTATACCTAAATTTTAATTAAAGAACCAAATGGAAGTAAGATTGCTCTCAGAACCATAAAGTAACTAACCTAAACCCATCCAAAGGCCAGCAAAACATTTTGCATGTATAAGCTTGAAAAGAACTTTGAAAATTAGATATAATTTCAAAAACATCAAAGAAGGTAGTTGGTACAAAGTCCTCAGTATTTTCTACTGTCAATGATACGTTACTGCTGAATAGATGTGAAGTAGATGCTCTTTTCATTACTTTCTCTTTTCATTTTTTCCATTAGGGATACAACAAATTGTTTACCAGTAAAGCAAAAAATGCATTGCTGCTGTCATGACTTTCTAATTTTGAAGGGCTCCTGTGTTTGACAAGAAACCCCTAACTATTTCTGAACAAAGGCAGTATTTTTGCTTTCTTTCTCCATCATCATTAAGATTTAGGATGACAGCCTGCAAGGTTGCAACTAGCAACTTCAAAACCTAGTTCTCTAAATCGATTCTTTCAAGCCAAAATGTTCATTAAGGACACCTGTCTTATGATTTTTATACCTAGTGAATGCTGATCATACCAGATTTCATGGGAAAGATGTTCAAATGATGTCTCCATTCATATCTGAGGGAAGGGAAGCATTTGATCAACTTGCAGTTACAGGGCTGAACAGCACAAAGAAGATACAGCATAAGGCCAGCAACCACTGCATGGGGAATGACACACACTGCTAAGCTGTAGACAGTCTGCATGGCTGGCTGATATACACACAGGTAGGTGTCCCTAGGTGATCCCCAGTGAAATTTATCTACAGACTTTACCTGTCTTTACCAGCTTGAAAAGACCAGTAGTAGAGGCAACACAAATCATAGTATCACACCGGTCACCTGCATGCTTTCAAATCTTCCTCAAAACAAGTATCAGCTCATGGTGGGTTGATCCTCTAGCTAATGAACTTGTTGAACAGACATCCAGGCCACAGGGTACTGTGGCACAGGAACAACCACTCAGGCACTACTGTGTACTAATACAGACAAAAGCTCGAAGGTTATATGAAGGAATTTGCACTGTACTTGTCAGCCTGTGCTGACACATTTCCATAGGAGGCCTCTACTGATTGCCCTCAGAATTGCACAGTGCTGGACAGACCTTAGTTCTTACAAGATATGGACAATTTATGGGGCAGCTGCAGAATGCAGCAATATATGTCCTGGAAAGAGATTTTCAACAGTAAAAGGGCACTAAGAAAAACCAGATTCTATTATTCCAGTTTACTTGCACAAATGCCAAGTACAGAAATTAATTTTTCTTGGTTCCTGCCCATAGTGATGCTACAACATGTAGAAAAAAACATTTCCCCCTAGAACATATATAACACCCAAATACAAATTAATTTTGGACAAAAGTATTCCTCTCTTGGAAAAAGATGACATTGCATCAAAAGCATTTTTTATAAGAAAGGATCAGTTTTGAGAATTCAGTGTTATTATTTAAACTTGGTGGTACTTAATAATAAAATGTACTGTGATAATTCATAGGTGAATAAAATGGCATTTTTCAGGTTTGAAATTGTTTCAGTGGAAAACAAATTACAGAAAGGAAAGTCTTAATATGAGCAAAATTTTTAAAAAGCATGTTAGTGTCTTCACATGAAATAATTTAGATGAAGTAAACAAGTTTAAAAAATATAACCAAAAATAACGAATGTTTTAGGTGCACTGGCTTTCCTGAGGATGGGAAACACTGCGTTATATCAAAAAAAATTCGAAGGCTAAAAAAATTACTTCTCTTTTCAAGGTCCAACCCCACAGAATTTAATATCAGAGACTGTATTTGTATCATTATTTGCTTGGGCTTCACTCATGCCACCATATAGTTAATAACAGAATTACAGACCTAAACCAGCAAGATCCTGAAACATTTTAAATATGTAAACCACCTTGCTACTCTAGTCCTAAAATCATTATTATACTGTCACATTAGGATTGTTTTCAATGGATCATATGTTAGTGAAATATTGGCTGGCTGGAGTCCTCAGCCATCAGGTAGAAAAAGTTGGCAAAAAATATCATGCTTTTGGTTTACCTCACAATCACCAACTGCATGTCAGGAAAACACCAGACTAAAACTTCTGCCATTAACTTCTTCCACATCTTCTTCCTTCCCTATTCATTCTGCTTTCCACAGGAAGCCAAAGTAAGTGCATGAATTAGAAACATGCTCAAAATTCAATCTAACTTTAATGGCAGTAAAGATGTTAAGGAATAGCAGGACTGTTGAGCCGAGGTTGACCTATGGCTAAAATGTCAACCCACCACAACTATAGCTACCATTTCTTACGACAAGTCAACCATTGGTTGCTAAATATGAACATATCTACCTAGCAAGTGTCTGGCATTCTAGACTGAATAAAGCAGTAACATCACAGTGAAGACACTTTTAGAAGTAACTGCTTCTCTCTGGGTCAGTTGCGGAACTGACTCACCAGGAAGATAGCTGTAATCAAGGTCCACATGAGTAGTTATTTTAGATGAGATTTAGGAAGAGAAAGTGATTGATCGGGATAAGCTAGGAGTTGGTGGGGATGGGGTATAGGGAGGGAAGGGGGACGGGGACAGAGGGGAGAGAGGGAAGAGGGGAGGAGGGCATCATACAAAGACAACTCAAAGACTACATGGTGGTACCACCAGAAGATTATCCATGCAGAGGATCCTGGATTCTGAGAATAAACTGCTGACAAGACGAACATCTCTCCCATTGACATGCCAGGCAGGATGCCTGTGGGGTTCCTGTACTTTGAATGGGTTTTAAAAAGACCAAACTTGCTGACCTTAGCAGGCTGGGTAAACCAAACCATAATAACCATAACACTAGGACCAGTGCTGTTTAACATCTT
>NW_010233712.1:0-4981 GCF_000690775.1 Eurypyga helias
GTGCCTCACCAACTTCTCTGGGAAGAATGAAGCATGATTTTTTAATCACTGGATTATTCTATTTGTACAAAAGTACATAACCAAATCTTTACATTTCTAAGTGTAAAATGCTGATAGCCCTGTGGTAGCTGGTGCGCTTGTGCCCTGCTAATTGTTCTCTGTTACAGGTGGACTGGAGTGCGGGACAGGGTTGGTCAACTGAGTATCTGACACATTCTAGTTCACTGTGTCCTGGATGTCTCCCTTGCAGGTTTTATATTCCCTCCAAAGCCTAAGGAGACCAAAAACCAGAACCATGTAGATATGTCAATGTAGCATAGTGCAGTGCCCCACATTAATATCCCAAATGAACTGACTGGGCGTCTGGAAGCTGCAGCCTCGTGTTAGTGTGGTGCTCTGCCTTGGCATGTAGAGCCTGCCCCTGGGAGCAGCTCATTAGATGGCACAAATCCCAGCTAACACAGCCAGCCCACTGCCAGCTTCCAGCTAGCATCCTCAGAGCTAACCTGAGTAACCTTGCCTGGCACTGCGATTTGCTACATAGACAAATCCTGACTGAGAAACCATAACACACTCCTGATCTAGCTCTCTACTAAAAGGTGAAGTCTCTTGCTATGCATAGCACCAATTTTAGACGTGTCTGAGACGCATCTATATCTGTGATTACCTGTTTTTTTCATGGGTCTGTTTTCAAAAAATATCAGGGGTCTTAGTTAGTCAAGACTCTCTACCAATGTAAATTATAAACCCAAGTAAATAGAGACAAAACACTGTGGAGAACAAATCCTCCTCTGTGCTTCACATGTTAGTAGCTATGTTTATTTCGATTTTATGTCACAGAACATGACCATGCTTTTTAAAATCAAAGGATTTGACCTTTTGGTTATGTTACTGGCATGAGGTATGGCTTAAAGAAAAAAAAAAAGAACAAACAACTGGAGACACAGCTGCTGACTTTGCCAGAAAAATGCTGTGCTAATATGTCCCCTCAAAGGTTGTCCTTCGCAATTCAGAGTGTGAAAGAGTTGCGAAGTAGAGCCAAGGGTATAAGGAAAGGGAATAACAAGGGAAGAGGAAATCTTTGAGGTTAGTATCTATAGGATCACAATTTTTTTAAAAGAATCTCCATTTTTTATACACACAGAGCTTGTGTCGTGGTTAAGGACACAGATAAAAACGTCCACCAGACCAACTGATACTGACTGGCTCAGGAACACACCCAAGACATCCTTGACCCGTGGCGAGAAAGGGCAGCATGAGTGTGCATTTGGGACTTGTACCCTAGCCATTTCTTTGGGTGACAGGAGGAGATTCAGAAGTTAAGAAATGAGAGAGGAGTCAATCAAAAAGAAATTATTTGTGGGAATCCCACCAAAAGGCAAAAGAAGTTGCTGTAGATATGTGGAGCCTCAGTTTCTACTTGCTGGTTGAGTGAACATTTGAATGTAATACTGAAATCTGAGGAAAAGTGTTAATAACTTTACACAGGTGAAGGGCTTGTTAGAGATTGAGGCACAGAAGATGAGGAGCTGTGGATGGCCGAGCTACGACCAGAGTGAGAGACACCTGAGGCAAGGAAGGGGAGAATGTGGGTACTTGTCACTGAAAGCATAACTTTATTCACCTTTCCTCGTGCTCCCAGGTGCTTTTTCCATCCTCTCTGTCAAATTGGATCATGCATGGGCTGGGAACAAAGTAATTGTTTTTGAAGTGGCTAGAAGATACTGGCAGTATGATATCGCTTCCTTCCCCTGAATTTTCCAAGGGACCATCTAAGCAGTGAAAAAGGACTTCCAAATTATCCAGCAGAAGTTTAGGATGCATTGAAAGCATGAAAATCATGTAAGTTGAATTTATTACTTTTAAAAATGAAAAAATAAATCATGCTAACCAACATCTGAGCATTCAAATTAAAAACTAACTGGTTACTTAAACTACATGACTTTGCAGAAATAATTTTGGTGAATATATTGGGAAAAAATTTCTGAATAGTACAAATGAATTCTGGTAAAAAGTAGAAAATTTGTCAGGTTTGCAGAGCTTCATTTGAAATAGGTAATCTAGCTAACTACAGAGCAGAATTTGAGAGAAGCTTTAGTTTATCTTAGCACAATCATGCTTTGTCTGCTGGCATAACTTTCTATATCAAACAAGTCTGTCCAAATTTTTGAATTAGGGGAAAATAAGCTCAGTTTTAATTTACTGGAGAAGACATTTTTTGATGTTGTTGTTCAGATCTGAGAGTAACATCAGTGTGAAGAGGCTGGTTATCTGTAATCCTGCTCAGACAACTCTGAGGTGTTTCAGGCTTGCTGTGTTCTGAGGGTGCATTGCAACCCTGCCCACATGTCCTCTAATATCATATAATTGATAGATCATTCCCTGTAAGAAGAATATCTGGGCACTTAATAAATAAATTTACCCGAACTAGCAAAGGCAAGAATATATAAATAAATTCTAAGATCTATGTAGACACAGTATTACAAATCTCATACATTCCAAGAAGTGTATTTTATAACTGCAGCTTTTGAGTCCTTTGCTGCCTGTCTGAAAAAGAAAGGGGCAGTCTTGCTATAGCAGTAGGTTAGATCAGTGCAGATCTCCTAATGCAGATGCAGTTATGCTAGGGTAAAGAGAATTTAATGATTTTAAAAAAGCACAATGCAAATCTCACTGAAATTGCAGTACTACTTGTTAGGTAGAAATGGGTAAGTGTGGGCAGGATGTCAAAATCCTCCTTTGTACCTGGAGAAGGAAAGTAAGACGTGGGCTGTACTAGTGAAGTGAAAAAGTAAGAGCCTAAAAAAAAAAAGAAAGAAAGAAAAAGATCTTAAAAGGGGAGAAAAACTCAAGCAGCTTCCAAAAATTTCCCACAGACTCCTCATTGCCCAGCCCAAAAGTTCCAACTTTTGGAACTCTTTTTTTGTCTCCTCTCCCCACAGGAAATTAGCTGCTCTGCTACTGCTACAGGATTGTATTTCCACCTCTACCTTGGTGGAAGCAGCTGTGTTGGGATGCTTCTGCAGAGAGGAACTGGGGAAAGACCATTAAGCACAAAACATTCAATTAAATATAACTATTTTTTCCAAATGGTGGGAGGCACTAATGGACAATCAAACTAGGTACTGGTCAAGTTTTGGAAATTTGGAAAAAAATCTGGAGGTGATGGTTTGCAGCTAATGAAGCACTTAGAGATTATTCAAAAGTGTTCATCAAAATTTGTGACACTTTGTCAGAACAAGTATTTGTAGAAAGTGAGAAAGTGTAGAAAGTGAGCATCAAAATCCAGCACAGATGGGATTGAAGATGTTTAATTTACTTTCACTTAGGTGAGTATTTCTGTATTTTTTCTAAGTATTCCCTCAGTTTTGGTAATGGCTGGCCTAAATGACTGGATTTATGAATGTAAATGCAAACACAGCAAATGTTCCCATAAGCAAAGGTATGTACAGGCTTTTGTAGATCCGAAGAGTTTATGAGGAGTAACTCCACCACCCCATGATGATAAATCATTTAGACTGTTCTATGAAGAATACGGATCACAGCTGTGATCTTTCCTTTACTCTTTAAGTATCCTTTTGATGAGAGATGCAGATGCCAAATGTAGCAAGATGATGGATATGTAAGGATTGAAACTACAGTTTTCCTGATCAGTGAATCAATCCAACATTTATTCCTAGAGGATATTATAGCAGCTGTTGTCTGAAATACTAGTGAGTGGTCACCTTATTACACTGGTCTAGATCCTCGTTTTTTTCCCTAAGGATTCCAAATAAAGTATTGAAAATTGAAAAAAAAGAGAGTATTCAATGTGCAGGCAACTTCGTATTTTTGAAGACAACTACATACCCCATTGGGTAAAACTACTCTGAAAACAAAAACAAGCCCCAGAAAGAAGGAAATGGACTGATTTGGTTTCTTTATGCATTAGTCTATCTGATTTGAGACCCATAATAGAAGATCTTTTGGCCAGGTTGATGCATAGTACCTGCATTTTGTACCTTCAAATATGTATCAGTAATAACGTGTCTTCTTTTTTTTGTATGCTGGATTCCAAAAGATTTGCATCTGCCAGTTGCAACCTTCATATTACCCACAGCTTTGTCGTTAGTGTTCAGAAGTAGTCATGGGAGTGTTTATCTTCACATAAATTCTGTTTATATTGGTCGGCATATAGTAGATTCGTATGATGCTGATCTGACAACGAAGGCTACAAGCTCAGCACTGCAGTGGCAGTCCACAAATTTGACAGGGAGAGATGCCAAGAATAGAGTATTTTATTGTTTAAGGTCAGTCTCTTAATTTCAGAGCTACAGGAAGAATAATGTTTGTGTCTTTTTTTTTTTTTTTTTTAGTTTCATTAGATTTAGGAAGTTGATTTGTCCATGTCTGTCTTGTTGACATTATCAGGGAATTATTGGCAGCATAGAGTAAGGAATCATTAACATGACTTTTGGCAAAGGCAGAGCTGGGAAATGGTGAGAAAACACAGGCAGCAGAACTTGTCTTGTGGGTGTTGGTTTACAGAAGTCTGATATGTTACATGAAATTAGTATACTTGCATTTGAAATGGCCACTGCATGTCATCTTGTAGCTAGCCCTGTAGACAGTCCTTTCATCCTCTGGCACTTTATTGCTTTTGCTGTGCCAGGATTCTTACTGATGGGTTTTGTGGGCATCACTAATTACAGACTCCTCATTCTCTTCTTTTGATTTACTCCTACCTGTGGCTCTGGCTGACATCGGTTAAGTAGGAATGGAGTCACTCTACTGGGTGTGCTCAGTGGATAACTTTTCAGGCATGTCAGCACCTAGCTGTCAGCTGCTGTTTCTCCAAGCACAAAATATAGTATCACAATATGATCTATGGTCTTCTTGTTAAGAAAAAGGATTGCATGTGCTTTTGAAAGGAAGGCAGAAGGAGGAAAGCCAGCCAAAGAACACTTAATGTTAAATTACGGTTTTAATTATTAATTTAATT
>NW_010233712.1:5032-8476 GCF_000690775.1 Eurypyga helias
AGATTGACCTCATTGCCATTGTCTTCATGTCACAAAACTTTGTCAATAAACTATAAGAAGACACAACCACTCACCCATCATAAAATAAAAGGATATAACGTAGGGATTTTTAAATCAATTATCATAAATCTGTGTGTTTCTTTTTAATTTGAAAATGGATTTTGTAAAGCAATAGGATGTTTGTAGTACTGCTTATTTTGTAAAATAAAGCAGATGTACCACTCAGTTTCAAATAAGACACAACCATGCTAACAGTGGACCTATGTAAACATCCTTAAGGAAAGCTCTTCCTGTATTTCCCATTTAAGACAGGTGGAGAGGGGTGAAAATAGGTCATTCAATCTGGAGTTATTTATTTTGTTTTAAAACCTAATGCATTCTGATCTGATGCACTGAAAGAACCTTAAAACTGAGTTCATATATGGCATTTTTTAATGTGGAAAGTCTAGACATAAAATAAAGTTGGATTATAGTAAATATATATATACAACTAGCTGTGGATTTATGAAATGGTGAAGTACAAAGACTCATGACAGACACCTAGTTTACTTTAGCAGCACTGGATTCGCACTTAATCTGCTTTCCACATATGTTTAAATAATCTTCAATTATCTGAAAAAATCTGTTTTATAAACCTCATAATTTATCAGGGATTAAAGGAGCAATATTTTGGCAACATAGCTGTTTTAAGTGCAACTCATTATTTGTACATCATTAATCCACATTGATTAGCACCCAAGCTTTCTGACCCTGGTAAATGTATCCCAGCTGTTTACATTTTGGGCAAATGATATTTCTTTTACTATGCATGTGAAGTTCATGGCTGTCTTATGTCAAGTATGTATGTTTTGGAAACTGCTTTTGTCTGGATTGTGTGGGAGTCAAGGTTTCATAGCTTTTCAGAACATTTGAGTGTAAATCAATCAGCGTGCTGCGGCTGATTTCTGAAACCAAAAAGAAACCTCCTGCAAAATGAAGTGGCTGCTTATCCTAGAATTACAGGTCCCTAGGAAACAGAGGGGTGATATGACATTATTTACTCAACAGGCTTTCTAAATAACATGATAGAATAAAGCATTTAAAAAGAGATAGAGGAAAAGAAAATCCTTTAGATAATTCGAACGTTCTTTGAAGCCAGCATTTGAGAGGAGATTGTGAACTTCTCACATTGTTGTTTAAAGAGTTCTCATTTTCATTTGGAACTTGAAGCTAACGTAGAAACATACTTTTCCAACTGCAAGCTCTCACCAGTTACCATTTTCAAATATTCCTTAGCCAAGAGACTTTCTTCTGAAGGATTAACAAGCTGAGGTTTTGATGGATTGTTCATGATTTCAGTATTTTAAATTCTACGTTTCATCTTAAGAATCCTGAAAAATGTGTCAAAGTTAACAATACATGATTGCTGAAAATTTTTTTAGTATCTTAAATTGAGTAGAAAGAAACGGAAGAACTAAAACTCTATAGTTATTTTTGCCCATACAATTGATTTCTAATTTATATTTGTGTGTCTTTTATCCCCTCTTACTTCAATTCCTTAAGGAAATAAGTATAACAGATGCACTGTGTTATCACATGAGGTGTAAGTGTAAAATATGTTAAGAAAATTGTGTCAATTAATCCTCAGTCTCAGATGACAGATGGTTTCTGCACTGTTTCACCTTTCAACAGTTTTACTGTGAATCCAAATAGATAATGCAGTTTGAGGCAACAATTTTGTTGGATACTAGGAAGATAGAGTTATTTGTACTACATTTGAAAGTGTTGTGGTTTCCAGTGCAAAAATAGACACTTAAGCAATATTCCATATAACTTCTGCTTACCAAACCCCCTGAAATCTACTGTTTTCCAAATTGGTAATATCATCTACAAAGGTTGATACAGCAGGGATCCAATTTTATAGTATCTATTTTGCCTGGGTATTCATTTAGTTGCCCCGTTCTTTCCTCATGTTTCCTACAGAGCTCTCTGTGGTTTTCAGTATCCTGCTGGCACTGTTTCTTCATATATGGCATACAAAATTTTAGATACTAAACCATATCCAAACGATCAGATCAACTTTTCTAACATATCATACCTGCTAGTGTTTTTACCATGAGTTATGTGTCTGTATTTTGTGATTTTAGAAGCATTTGTAAATACATTCTTTGGCTCTGAGCAACCCAAATACTGTATTCAGGCGGCAATGCGATGACTAGATGGAAGAAAATGAAGAGTGCTGCCCTTCAGTTATCATCCTTACCGTTTCTGGTGTGATACGGAGAAATGAAAACACATTTCCACTTATTATGAGTTATAATGCAGTAGAAGGTAGGCTCAAGGCTGTCCATTCTTCCTGATAGTGAAGTCTGTCACTGCCTGAAATGTGTAGTATGTAGGGTACTCTCTCTCAAACGGGTGTCCTTAGTAGCTGGGTAATTAGTGTATCACAAGCGAGTTGATCTAACAGGAGGCAAGAAGAGAGGTAACTGGAGAATGATGTTCAGTCACTAGCTGGTATAGAAGAGGCAGCCATAGGGTGCAGGTTCAGTTGCTGGCGTAGCTGAATTTAGTTTGCATCTCAATTGCATAGGTTTTAGTTTTGTGTTTTAGAGTACTTTCTAGACTGAAGATTAATGATGCTGATATTCTGACTTAGCAGACTTGCAATAGGCAGGGCAAAGTATTAAATTCTATGAATATACTCCTTGTTCTCAAAAATCCGTCTGTTTCATTGGATTAGCTGTAATATTACTCAGAACATTTTAAATTGTGCTAACTTTTCTATAAAAAAGACCTAAAAACATGACTAAGTACCTTAACCAAGGTCCAAATGAACCTAGATATTTTAGCATAGATTTCTGTTAGATATTTTAATAAAATATAGGCTATTCTGGTAATTTTATTATGTTTATAAGAGTGTGGGGAGAAAGACCTTGTGAACATTCTATTAAGCAAAAAGGAAACATTATATTAATTGAAGGATAACTCCCACTCAGTTGTATTATCTCTTGTATTGGTCACACTAACCCAACTTTATTAAAAATAACTGTCCAACTCAAAATCTTTATGCAAGAAAGGAAAGTATGAAATCTTAAAACAGAAGAAAAGGATGCTAATTAAAGATTCAAAGGGAGTGAAAGAAAAATGGTTGAATTGAACAAGTGATGAAGAAAAGGCTAAATAAAATTGTCTTAATCTTTGAAATAAAAAAGATGAAGGGGAAGCTAATAAACAGAGGCAAAAAAAAAAAAAGTAAGCTAAAAGCAGCTTGATAGTTACAGTGATGAACAGCACAATTAAAAGTATGGTTCTCTCCCCTGCCATGGTCTAATCTTTAAGTTCTTACTCACCAGGATAGATTCACTGAAAACTGCAGTATCATGGAAGTGACTACAGTATGAAGAAAAAATTGGAAAAAAAAATGTGGAGGCTTGTGGTGAGAGTGGAAAATGCAATATGGAC
>NW_010233713.1:0-3230 GCF_000690775.1 Eurypyga helias
TGGTTCTATGATACTTACTGGAGGGTTGCAACCACAGTAACTCATAGAAAACACTGAAGGGTGTTATCCACAGATGGATAAACGGTTGGCCAGATAATTGTCAGCAGCCAGAGTCAGCATACCTGCTAGCACTGCTATGGTTGGTTACAGGGGCAGAAATTAATTCCTCCAAACTGCTGGTAAATGACCAGTTTTTCTCTTCCCTCAAATCTCTTGCCTGTATTAGCATGGGAAATGGTTTGTTCTGATGTTACAGTGGTATCCTAGAGATTTTGTATCACTTCTTTCTCCTCCATTTTAATTTTGCAAACTGATGGAATCTGGGCCTGGTTAGAGACTCGTTAGTCTATATTGAAATGTCCAGAGTTAGCATAAAAGTTGTCCAAACTTCAACAAGGTCTCTTTTTGATTTTTCCTTAAAACCTTGATTTAAATTCATTTCAGTATTATTATTCAAAATCTTATAAAAATAGCTAATCAGTCTGTTCAGTTTGGTCTTTCCTACCATTTCAGACTTGAACTTACCACACCCCAGTATGAGGAATATGTATATTATATATTACAGAATAAAAATCAGCATGAATAGCCACATTTCAGTAAATACAGAAATTAGAGCATAGATTAGTAATCCCAGTGGGCAAACAAAATACTTCTTTTAGAAACTTCAGGAGGTTCAGTTTCATCTTACTCCCACGCCCTGCAATCACACCACTCTTTCAGAGGGTAATAAATTCAGTAGGGTAGTAAAGTACAAAACCAAATATTTAATCCACTTATTTGTGAAGGCTCCAGCTCAGCTAAGGTTTTATATGTGTTTATTCATGAGCTTATTAATGAATGTGGATGTCATGGTTTAACCCCAGCCATCAACTGAGGACACACAGCCGCTTGCTCACTCCCACCCCTGTGAAGTGAGGGAGAGAAACAGAAGAGGAAAAGTGAGAAAACTCATGGGTTGAGATAAAGACAGTTTAATTAGTAAAGCAAAAGCCCCACACACCAGTGAAGAAAATGAAGAAATTAATTCACCACTTTGCATCGGCAGGCAGGTGCTCAGCCATCCCCAATAAAGCAGAACTCCATCATGTGTAACGGTTACTTGGGAAGACAAAATGCCATCTGTCTGAACGTCCTCCCCTTCCTCCTTCTTCCCCCAGCTTTATACGCTGAGCATGACGTCATATGCTATGGGATATCCCTTTGGTCGGTTGGGGTCAGCTGTCCCAGCTTCTTGTGCACCCCCAACCTATCAGTGGTGGGGTGGGGTGAGGAGCAGAAAAGGCCTCGACTCTGTGTTAGCACTGCTCAGCAATAACAAAATCATCCCTGGGTTATCAGCACTGTTTTCAGCACAAATCCAAAACACAACCCCATATCAGCTACTGTGAAGAAAATTAACTCTATTCCAGCACAGTGGGTTCTCACAGAATCCTCACTCATAATCTAGGAAAATAAAGTGTATTTGTTAAGCGAAGCACCGCATGAAATTTCTAACCATAGCAAAAGAGATTAAGAAACTGGGATCCTATAATTAGTCCTCGCTCATTCAGATAATCTATTTAATTTTAATGGCAAGCATATGATTCTATGAAACCTAGTATGAAATTGCAAGGGGTCCTGCAAGGCTTGTGCCCAGTTTTTGTTAGATTGTACTTGAGAGAGCAGTCCCAAACATATACATGAAAGCATTATCCCTTTCTCTACCTTTGCAATGTTCTTTTGTTAGAGGTTTGGAAGGTTTTAATAGAGGAAATTTAGGTTCTGTTCTTTTTTGTTTGGTTTGATCTAATTTCTGACCTCTTCTTAATCTGTCATTAGACTCCATCTTCTTCTTTCTTGTAACCTTTTTCCATTGTAGATAAGATTGGAAGCTTCTGCTGAATAAAGGATGAATTTTGGTGAAGCAATATCTCTTTTGAGCTTCAATCTATGGTTCTCTGACCTTTCTGAGATAATCAATAGGGCTTATTCATCTCTGATGTGATATCTTCTCTGGCGATTGGTGCATGAAGGGTTGCACATGGATTGTGCACTTTAGGAGGCATGAATTATCAAAGTTCTTAGAGTGCTGATGTGCAGCACAGAAAGCAACATGTCACAGTTCTGGCATTTTGGGAAGATGCTTAGTATGTGTGGCTGGCATTACGAGACCTCTGGTATTAGAATTTCTATGCCCTTTGCCAGACTTGGATCCTCTGCTTACAAGTGCAGCTGTGTTTACTGGTATCCCAGCAGGCAAGCAGACATTTCTGTCTCAGCAGTAAATTATTGCATCTGGAGGATTCATAGGCTTGGGAGACGAAGATTTATTAATTTTTATTTTTTTTAAAGCAGGAAAATAACCTATTAATATCATTTTTCTCATCCCTTCTAATATCTGTTTCCATTTATTTGGCATAAACTTACTCTTTTAGGTTTTGCACTTTGCAGTATGTGTTGCCATGCCTGGACACAAGCACCATCGCTGGTCCAGGACTGCTTTGACTGCCATTCCATGCCCTCAACACTGTTAATAAGTCAATTAACAAACAGACAGAGCTGCAGAATCATTCATGTCGTTACCGCTGTTGCATGTTTTTCAAAATGTATTTCATGGATACGATCCTTACAAAGTGGAGGTTGACAAGAAAAGCCTGGGTGTTGTAGTGCATGGCTTGATGCAGCCTTACTGCTGTAAGCAGGTACAAAATCTGTTCTGATGCAGAAGTGTGTTTGTCCCTTGCAAAATCTCAACTGCAAAGCTCATATTTGCTCCCGGAGAAAATTGACATTAATTAACAACTTTTACAGGTCATTGGCTAAACTATCTGGTGAAGCCAACTTATTACTTTTCAGACTTTTATATGCCCAGCCAATATTAAGAATTTCATTTTTAATAGGTTTTACGATACACTTTTCATTTTTAATACGTTTTCTAACAGCGTAACTAGCCTGTTTTGCCACTATGCACTATGGATATGCAATTGTATTTAGAAAAGTTATATACTGTTATTTAGACCTTGTTTATTTTCCCTTTAAGATCAAAAAACCACAAAGTGATGTTGAGTTCTTAAAACATATACCTAACTCCGGTTTCCCTGTATAGAAAACTTGTACAAAATGTTATTCTATATATTTCCTGTTTACTAAATGTCATTTACCATAACTTACAGTGTAAATGAAACTGAACCTTCTTTTGAAGCATCCAGAAGGTATTATTTCTGTTTTTAGTGTTTCATGATACACTCTTT
>NW_010233713.1:3243-14373 GCF_000690775.1 Eurypyga helias
CATCTTTGTACCCTTCAGCCATCTCTGTGTTTTCTCATATCAATAATTATTTATCGTAGGATTAACTGACAGATTGTGTTAAAACCAGTGGATCCCAATCTTCTCCAGCCATTGTACCACTACCTCAGTCTTATCTGAAAGATGCTCTGTGCTCCCAGCTCCCATTTGGCATCACTGTGAGTTTAGTGTGCTCCATATCTTGCAAGACAGGCCCTCTAGATGTAAGACAACAGTACGTGTACCCTCCCACGTGAATGCATGTTTTGCTGATCAGCGCTGGGTTTTGTGTTGCTTGTAACCCAGTTTGACGGCTGTGTGATGGAACAGGGCACACAGCGTGTGAAGGGAACCAGCTCTGCTCCAGCTGAAGTCAAGCAGTGGCTTCAGTCAAAGGGCCTGCAGGTTTAAAAGAAGGACAAGATAAACTAAAACCACATCATAAAAGATAGAGAGGTAGTGGCACACATAGCTGTGGTTGGGAGCCACACCATGATTTGCTACCTGATAATCCCGAGGACATTTTTCATACTAGTGCGTACTGAACTGCTAAAACTCCTAAAATTTTGGGGATACTACTGACTGCTTCTAACCAGCTATTTCTTTTTCATACCCTAGCACCCTCTCTCTCAATAGCAAATCCCAAATGATGACATACAGAGCTATATCGAATGTTTGGTTTGAAGCCATACCTTCAGAGAGACTGGGGAGGAAGATAGGTGTTCAGATCCACAAGCTGGTGCCAGTTCACACTTCCCTCCTCATGCATCTTGGGCATCTGAGAAAGATGCCTGGAATTACATGACCTTTTTTGGCATACATAGGCAAAACAACCAGGAGTAAAGAACACTCATACCCAGGTTGTACACATTCCTCATAAGTACTTGGGAGACTGCAGTGATTCCTTCCCAGTCTGTGTTGAACTGTTCTCTTTTCTAGTGTCATGTCAGTCCACTGGGGACCTAATAGACTCGAAGGGAAAAAACATTCGCTGAGAAATAAGCATTTCGTATGCACGGCCAGTAAAATAATCTAAAACTTCAGAAAGCAGCATCACATCCCGATGCCATTTGAACAGTGCATTTTCACTGCCTGTTTTGACATTAGAAAGGAAAATACCAAATAACTGTTCTTACGAGGATTTAACGATTTTCATTTATAATTTACCTTTGTATTGAAATTGCAGTTACTAAATAGAGGTAGGTACACTAGAACACAACCTAGAGTGTAGATTTTGCCACCAGGGGAGAGAGTGGGTGCTCTTCTAACAAAAGCATCTAATCTAAAATTCTTCTCTTCACTGTTGTAACATTGCTTTGCCTATATTTTTCCCTGTATTTTTATGAATGCATAGTCATCAAATGAATTTTTTAAAAATGATTCTTAGATATTTCATAATGTGGGTGCTTTGCTTTTTACTAATGCTCCTTATCTGCCTGCAGCAGAAACAGATACTCAGTGGCTTACGCAGCTCAGAAGCCATGGCTGCTGAATGCAACCGTGGAGGAGAACATTATCTTTGGGAGCCCATTTAACAAGCAGAGGTAAATATCAACCCCACGGCAGAAACACCTGGCAGCTTCTTTTAAAGACGTTTTTGGCTTCTCCTCCTGGAGGATGTTTGTAGACTCTGAAACATATCAATGCACGTTAACCCTGGGGTGGATTCAGCCAACCTGACTTTAGCCATCTCAGAGGAAGGTTTCTGTGTTAAATTAGCCCTTCAAGGCCCCCCTCTGAGCAGCGTGCACCTCTAAGATGTTTGTGGGAAATCACACGGCGGCAGTGGCTCTCCAGGCAATACGGTGGAAGCCACGTGTGTATTTTTCAAGCAGCTGGAGTTAGGTGAGCCGAATCCCATCTTGGGAGACTACTGATGCGTTTTTGTTTTGTTTCATGGAGCCTGAGGCTGCCAGACGACTCTGGAAAGAGGGGGATTAGGCATGTTTCCACCGAGCTGATGTGCTAATCCTGCTGTGATCAAGTTACTGGAGGAGCCACTTTACAAAAACACTGCACATATGAAGATGGGTTGCCTCAAGGGAATAACCTTAATTCTTCTTTAGAAATACAGGAGAAGGGCGCCTGGAAGCTGAGGTGCCCAGCTTCTGTTGCGCCTATCCAGCGCTTGCTTCCTGTGTCCTTCTAAAAGGTCAGCTAACAAACGCAGTGGAAAAAGTGACTTGACTTAAGGAAAACAAATTGCTGATGTTTTCAAAGGCAACACTCTCTTTAAGTTATTAAAAATACATCCTGTTCCTCTCAGCGTGTGCTTTGTTGAGAGGTATGACTCCATTCCCACTTAATAAAACTTAGATAGAAAAAAAATAGAAACCTTGCAACAAATTTCAAGTTTTTGCAAGTGTGTTCCTCATTCTGGTAAGATCAGAAGCACTGTAAGGATCTTTTGTCCTCTAATACCACACCGAAATAAATGAAGAGGCACCTAAAGGACGAAGAATAACAACTCATTGGAAAATGGCTTCAGATACTCCAGAGTCCAGCGAAACAGCTCCGTGACAGAGGAATGTACTCAATAATTTACGTAACTGAATCTTTAAAAAGTGAGCTTGCCCATAAAGATCTCCAATAAATATGTCATTTTTTACAATGCTTAGCTTACAGCGCTCCATGATAAGTTGCTGAATAGCCATTTTGCCCTATTTATTTTTGCAATTATCCAACCCTCATAGAGCCAGAATAACTTAGCAGTAAATCTGAGCTGGAGGTTTTTGTGTTAGCAAAGTAAGTGGGTGGTTAAGCACTTGCAATGACCGTGTTGTTTTTACAGGTACAAAGCTGTTACAGATGCGTGCTCTCTGCAGCCTGACATTGACTTACTGCCATTTGGTGATCAGACAGAAATTGGAGAAAGGGTAAACAACATGAATGCTTTCATGTCTGCTTAGCCTGTGTATTCAGAAGGCACTCTCTGATGTCACTCAGGCAGATCTAGACAGTATTGGGCTGCCAGCCGGGTAAATAATTGTAATTCACTAGGGATTACTGCAAAAATAGCTGAAAAGTCCTTCTTCAGCTGTTTCTCAAATGGGAGTTTTTGATCAAAGTCGCCTATATTTTGCTTGAAGAATTTGATGCTAGTATTAGTTGTGTTTTTCACTCTAAGGAGGCCAGCTGTTCTCGGAGCAGCTCTTCATAGTTTACACTTACCCATGATCAGTTGCTGAATAATCATTTTTCTTCTGATATTATGTGAGGATTATGCTTGTTTATCAACAGGATTAGCATTTTAATGAAGCTTTATATTTTGATGGGAACTCTATAATTGTAAAAAATCACATTTCCAAAGTCCTGTCATGATGTTTATTAAAAGATGCATATTTCTGATCCGTTATACTCATTAGGGGATTAATTTAAGTGGCGGCCAACGACAGAGAATCTGTGTAGCTCGAGCACTCTATCAGAACACCAACATTGTCTTCTTGGTAAGATTTTTCTTTTTCACGTGGAGCATGGAAAGTCAGTAATAAAACTGTCATACCTTATATTTAGCTCTAGAAAAATTTATGATACATTTAGAAAACTATACGGACTTGTATTCAACTCCAAACCCAAATTATAGAGATAGGAAATAAATATCCACCACAGGCTGCATGAAAACATAGTGAGACTGATGAAGGTGGAATTTCCTATGGAGATTAACAATGGAAGATTAGAACAGATTGTCTAACTGCTGCTTGCTCTCAGTGGTGACCTACCATTGTCACAGTCCCACTGAGATTAGCAGGGCTTCTGATAAGGAAAAGCACCATAATGCACTGCTTGTGGGCAATGAACAAACTGAAGGGTCAGGGCTCTCCTGCAGAGGCTGTGGATTTGGGCAAACTTTCCCGTCTCTGTTAGTAATTTCAAGGCATGTCAGAAATTCAAGGAGGCTACTGCTCATGAAGGGGCTCTTCGAGCCTCTTCAAAATTAACCAGAGATCTCTGATCTTAGAGAAAAATTGTTTGCATATTAATATCCTTATCTGAATGTTGTCTTGTTGCTAACCACACTCACTCAAAGTGAAGACCAAGCACGTCTGCAGTTTAGTGTGGAGGAAATCGTAACAGTTCCTAACTCTGCTTCAACTTTCCTGTGCCGGTTTCCCATCAAAGTTAGGACCAGTTTTGGCTCTGGATCCTGCCACTTGCAAATTTAGATGGGAAATTTCAGTTCTGATGTTCCTGATCAGGATTACTCCACACTGTCAGTGAGGCACCAGCACTGCACACATCTAAACACAAAAAATGAACTATGAACTGAAAAGCAATGGATTATAGCTCACTGTTTCCTAGCGTGGCCCTCTGACTCGTTCTTAATAATTAGAGAAAGATTAAATGTTAGTAATGGCAGATGCCTTTCTGTTGTTAAAAAACTCTTGAAAGAACTAAAACTAATTTTTGTATCCTGTTCTAATATATTTTAATTTTATTTGATTGCAGGACGACCCATTCTCTGCGCTGGACATTCACTTAAGTGATCATTTAATGCAGGAAGGGATTTTGAAGTTTCTGCAAGAAGACAAGAGGACTCTTGTTCTGGTGACACATAAGTTACAATATCTACCACATGCTGATTGGGTAAGAGAAAAGATACCATGATGCAGATTTGCTAGTGATGAATGTACACTTGAGGTTAGCACCATAATGCTTAATGAGATCACTTCTTTTCCCTATAATAGAGTCCCTCCTTCTTAATTCCATATGTCATGTGACTAACTGCCACTTTACATAATATGGGTTTTATAGTAGAAGGAAAGAATTAATTTTTACATTATTTCTATAGGGTTTTTTGATTGAAAGTCACGGAGAATTATTATTTAATTACAGATATGACTATTACTACTATGTCTTGTCCGTGCTTTTTACGTGTACAGGTAAATATAGTTTATAGAAGTTTCAGTTTATGACCTGTGTCAACACAATTAAGAAGTTATTAATGAAATTTTGAATAAAATAAACACATCAATTTGCACAATAGTAATCTCACCAATACTGAGACAGGCCTTGTGGGATCTAGGTCAGTAATTATGGTATCTATGCTGCTGAGTATTGGATGCTTTCTCCCCTAGATCATAGCGATGAAGGATGGAATGGTGCTTAGAGAAGGGACACTGAAGGATATCCAAAATAAGGATATTGAGCTATATGAACACTGGAAAACATTGATGAATCGCCAAGATCAAGAACTGGAGAAGGTAAATAGAAGCGTTTGGGTAAGGATGACCTTTCTGAAAAGAAATATTTTTCAGTTATTTTCTAAAATAAAAACATGTCAGAAAGCCAGTTTTAAACTAAACATTAAAGAAAAAGGACATTAACTGTAAGGAACTTGAAGGACCGGATTGTCTAGGAAGCACGTTGTATATCTGTCGTGGGTGATTCTTTCCTGGGGCAAGGGGTGGACTACGAAACTCTCTAAATTATCTCTTAGCCTTTTATTCTGTTATTGCCATGAGCATGTAGAATTCTCTAAAGACCATTTTTGAAGTTTTTATCATTCCAGAAGAGAGGGAATGGAAGAAAGAGAGAGGAAAGAAAGTGCACGAGGTGGGATTTTCTGAAAGATAAATCCTAAAATACTGTGCTTTTGCATTCTGTGAGCCGAATCATCCAAATAGTCTCTTTGACATTACTGTCGGTGCTACCACAGTGGAAGACAGCTAAGCTCTCAACTTAATACTCAACTCTCAACTTCTCTACTACAGGATATGGAAGCAGACCAGACTACTCTTGAGAGAAAAACTCTTCGAAGAGCCATGTACCCCAGAGAATCCAAATCCCAACTGGAAGATGAAGATGAAGGTATGTTTTATCATTTCACTTTATTCAATTACCTTGTATCATTGTCTTTCCACTTGAACAGCTGGCAGTTCTTAGCAATGAAGTATGAAAATGTTGATGATACTTGGTAATAACAGTGGAAAGTCCAATACTTTGACCTGTTTAAAATATGACTTTTTAAAAGTGTTCTCCATAGATTTCTCTAAACATTGTGCAAGGATAAGGTGCACCAGAAGTAGTTAATTTCTTTGCTAACTCATACTGCCTGAAAGGTGAGATAGAAGTAAAACAACAGTAAGAATTGTTATTAATGCAAACTGAGGTCGGTCTGCATAGTCATTGGCACAGTAATGTTGGATCATCTGTAGCCCTGTCCCTCAGGAGATATCTGTTCTGGGCTCTTGATATATCACCACGTGATTAAACTTGTAGCTATTTTCAATTCTTTTTTGGATATGGAGATAATCTGCTGTTTTTCTAGCTGAGACTATTAATGGGAGAAATTTTAGGCTTTGTTCAGTTTGCTGACTGTATAATAAAAGCAACTGAACAGGTTGGGAAAGGCCTAGACTTCACTATAAATAGGCAGTACTGAAGACCTTACTTTACAAAAATGTTTATTACCAAAACTGTAACTAGTTAAAGACTGACAGTTTATAGAGTTGCTCAAAGAGCACAGGAGAAGTCTTGGGAAAATATGTCTGAAATGTATGCTGGTTTTCAATGACAAATTTAATTTTAAAATTGAAATTCAAAACAAAAAAAGTTAACCAACATCAGTAAAACCAGGTATAAGTCTTCGCACTGAATCCAAGCTAACTTGATCAAATGTCTGAGTCACAGAGGAAGAAGAAGAAGAAGATGAAGATGATAATATGTCAACAGTCTTGAGGCTCAGAACAAAGATGCCATGGAAAACCTGCTGGAGATACCTAACCTCTGGAGGATTTTTCTTGCTCTTTCTGATGATTTTCTCAAAGTTGTTGAAACACTCAGTTATAGTGGCCATAGACTATTCGCTTGCCACGTGGACATCCATGGACAATGCAAATGAAGTCAGGAACACTGATGATGTTCAAAGCACAAATAAGGTGGGCCGTATCTTGGGGCTTGACAGGGAAAAAAAAAAAAGAAATAAGTTCTAAAGTAATTATTTGCTGTTATTCTAGAAGCCATCTAGATTGGAAACACAGATAGATATAGTAAGATTGATTATTATATAGGGTGGATGAATTGTTTATAATAAAATATAAGACAATTCAAATCTTATCAGTCTTTTCAAACATGCAAAACTGAAACAGAAGCATGTTTGAGGTTAGAAAAGTGATTGATTTTTCAAGGGAAGGTATCTCATACTAAACTTTTCCATCTGGATTTTTTTAACACTTAAGTCAATGGCCCCATTTTCTTAAGTACTGGCTATCCAGCAATTTCCTGCCAGAAAAGAAAAGGTCTTCAAATGTACTACCTAAATACAATCTGCTTATAGCTGTAGATCTGAGTCATATACAAATATATCACTGGAATCCACTTCATAAACTTTCAGAAGGCTTACTTGTGTTATGGCCCTGGCAGATTAGTTTAGGATTTGCTTTGGGAATTTTAGTGGTGCTTAAACTTAATAAAGTGGAACTTTCCAACATCTCTCAAACTCCTTAAATCTTGAGAGGTTCTACTTTGGTTGTCTGAGTTTCTTGGCTAACAGTTAGCATACTTTTGTATTTGTTCAGTTAGTCTGTCTTCGCAGTTTTAAATACCATCAGTTCAAGGTCTTGAAGGGTCCTCATCAGTTGAGGGATCTTAGAACTCTCAGATCTTCTAATTATGTGAACTTAATGAATTGTTCCATCATAGTTCTTTTATTTCCCAAAAATTATATGAATATAATTATGTAATGTAAGTGATGTAACATAGTAGCTGATTGGTACCAGGTACCTTGGGAACTTCTTGGGAGAAAAGAGAAATGTGTGTTTATTTCTAGGGCTGATGTATTTGTTGTTTGATTAGACTTACCATGTAGCTGTCTTCAGCATCCTGTCTGGAGCAGGGATTGTCCTTTGTCTCATTACGTCTCTGACTGTGGAGTGGATGGGCCTCACAGCAGCCAAGAACCTACACCATAATCTCCTCAACAAGATCATCCTTGGACCAATCAGGTACAACAAAAATAAAGTTCTTCCTGAAAACCTACATGACCAAAATCTGTCCTGGTTTTGTAACCAGGAGGATACTGCTGTGAAAAGCTCTTGTAATTGCCCTGTTTTCTGGTCAAACGCTGTGGACACCAGGTTTCTCTGGCTGGCCACGCCAGGTTCTGTGCACAATAACCGTGGTCTCTCACAAGCAGCAGGATGGCCAAAAGGATGCCTGCAGAATGAATACAGTGATCACAGTTCTTTCTTGAAACAACTGGTCCCAGTGCTGTGCAGGAGGTTGAGAAGAGGACAGGAAAAGGCTGTGATCTTTGGAAAAGATCTTAAATATTGAGAGAACATGGAGGAAAGAGCAGAGGGCAAGATGGTCGGGTTTTGGAGGAGGAGACTTAAAAGTTTGGGTTGGGGGAGGGAATACCAAGACAAGCATTCGGATAGTCAGGATGCAGACATTATGATGTGTTATGTTATTCATATTTACTGCTTAGTTTTAGAAACTGTCTTGGACACAGGTCTGTGTTCTGTCTGACTGGGCTTTTTATCCAAAACTGGAATTCCTTTTCAGGTAACTTGCTTTTAATTTGTTCAACAGGTTTTTCGATATGACTCCATTGGGGTTAATTCTAAATCGCTTCTCTGCTGACACAAATATCATCGATCAGGTACATGTATCACTATATTCTGCATTATTACGTCTTGGATTTGTAAATTTTTACCTAGCTACTGAATAAGATGATATATTAAAATATGTAGTAGAGAAAGGCATAGCAAGAACAGTCTCTGGGAATGATAATGGACAAATTCACCATGGAAAGTACACACACATTTTTAGTAATGAAGGCAGGTAACCATTAGAATAAACATGATGGGAGATGGTGGCCCTTAACATCTTCATATGCAGACTGGTTGCTTCTGTTGGAAGATCTGCTTTAGCAAGCCCAGATTTTGGGCTCAATCGGGAAACAGAGTGGAATATAATAATGTTAACTGTATGGGGGTACACGTGACAAATAGATGTTCCATCCTGGCTGTAGCACATATGAATTTAGAGCACTCAGGAACAGGAAGGGATCCCTTCACTGTGGCTGTGAATGGAAATGTTTGGATGACTAATAATCCTGAATGTAAGGGTGATGCGAACACAGAAGGAAAATTAAGAGGCTCTGATAAAGAGCATGCTCTTTCTCTAAATTTTTGGGAAATCAAGAATGTTGTCCTGCTTGCCATTTACATAAATGAGATAGAAATGGCTTCTATTTCCCCGTGATCTTTGAAACACTGATTTTTATGAAAAAAACTACTGACTCACTTTTAAGCTCTGCACATTTGAGTAGCAGACACGCAGAATCATCAAGGCTCCTGATACAAGAAAAATATCAATGAGTGCACAGTGATATCTTTCCCCCTTCCCTGTGGTCCTCTATAAAAAATGACGTATCATGGTACTACTGGTGACTTTTGCCTTACGTTTGTTTTTTGCTTTGCTCCAGCACATTCCTCCTACCTTGGAGTCTCTTACCCGGTCTACCTTACTCTGCCTGTCCGCCATCGGAATGATCTCCTACGCCACTCCATGGTTCCTTGTCGCCCTCGTGCCTCTCGGGATAGCATTTTATTTCATCCAGAAATACTTCAGAGTTGCTTCCAAGTACGTATTAAGAAACTGTCCTGAAAAATTCTTCCCAAAATTTTATACGTAAGAATTGTGATGGTTATAGGAGCTAGTATAAGGGGAAGATGGCTATGGCGGCCTGCTTTTCATCCTGAGCAGGAGTCCAAGACATACCTTGGAGGATGTTTCCAGCTGACCTGACTACAAATGGGGTATTTGGGGAAGTACCACTAGTTGCATCACTTTTGCACACTGTTGGATATAGAGTCAGATGAGCATGAAGTTTGTTAATCAACAGAGCCAGCTCCCATCTGGGCAAATCTCCTCTTTGACCTTTTGAGGGTTAGTAGAGAATGGAAAATAACTTCCTGGATTAATGTCAGTCATGGCTTTTTCTTCATATTGAGAACAGAACTCCACAGAAAGTCACTTCCACTGTACAGCAACATTTCATATTCAGAATGGTTTGCTGGCTATAAGGAGAATATTTTCTCAGCATAAAGAGTGTCATGATTTCTTAGTCATGCTTCTAGTGCTAAATCCACTACATAATTTATTAAAATATCCTAAGCAAGTCTAAGCAAGCCATTCAAAAATTTTTCTTACATTCAATCAGTTACGCTGCTTCTTTTTTTATCAGCCAGATTTTTTGCTGGATTTGCTCCACTTCCTGATACTTAAAAACCCTCTTCAAGGTGCGAGCTGACCTGCAGAGAGTCCAAAATTACCTACCATCCTTAGCAACTGCCATGACTGGCCTTGTTTTGCAGTATGCACAGGATAAAGCATTAACTGCTCTTTGGTAGCATCCTGTTAAGAGATGTGGTGATTTTCAGCTGAGTGTTACAGTACGATTAGGTTCATAGCCATTTTTTTTGAAAATAACCTTCTTAGTTAGATAGCCTGAGAAAGAATTGTCTTAGTAACTCTCCTTAAATTAGCGGAGAAAGAGGAGCACAAAGCAACATGTAAGTAATTTAGCTTCACTTTAGCCTACTTTTCATCAGATATCCTCAGAATTTTCAAGGAAATTTATTAATAAGGAAACTAAAATCAGAATTCATAAAATAAAAATGCTTAATTCTGAAAAAATTTTCTTAAATTCTCTGAGATTTTCAGAAACATTCTTTCCCACCAGGTTTCTAAACGAATGCTGTACGTGGTAGTACACCAGGTCGCAAGGTGGCAAAGAAATCAGGAGACCTCGTTTTCATTCTTAAATGCATTATGGTCCTCCGAGTGTCACCCTCTCCTGCTGCACACAGCAGCGGACGCTGTTAAAACTTCTTACTTAAAATACACAAGAGTAGGCAAAATTTGATGTATTAGACCCCAGGGAAATACTACAGTTTCTGTCTGTGATTTTATATGTGAGAATAAAGTCTCCATACCTGGTTTTCCCATACAATGCAGGCGAGCGAGAAGTTGATCACCCCTGTAGGTCAGCACACACGCACCCATTGGCTCTGCGATCGCTGATCTGCTGCAAGTCCATAACTGCCTCAGTCATCTTACTCCCTTACAGTTTTCTGGGAAAATCTGTATCAGCAAGTGCTTCCTATTTGTTTTTATTTTATTTTA
>NW_010233714.1:0-1426 GCF_000690775.1 Eurypyga helias
TATGATTCTATGATTCTATGTTGTGGCTGTGTTTTCAGGCTCTCTATGAATTTCTCATGAAACTGAGAGATCCCATGGGAGGGTTGAGTAACCTCTCATGGTCACTGGGGACATGAGGAGGAATTTCTTACAATGTTTGGGACTAATCAGTGGTTGCAGACATGCTTTCATGCAAATTATGTCTGCTACCATAGTGGCTAAGAAATTACTGAAATCGGAAATTAAAGGTGGGGAGGGGAATCTACCAAAATTTTAAATCTGCAAAGTAATTTTCTACAGCTTCTCATGTTTCTAACCACCATTTCCTTATTATGTTTTTCTGTAATAATGAAAACAGGATTGCTTATAAAGCAGAATGGTTGAAATATGACATTGTGCTTTTAGCTTGTAACTGTTTTCATTCCTTCCCCAAATTACAATAGGAACATGGAAAAACTCAATAGAAGAATGGACAGCAGAAGACTGGAATGAAGATGTAAGTCTACCCTGTTGGATAGACCAATTGATTATTTACCCTTTACAGAGTTTGTTGTCTTCAAAAACCAAATGTTCAAAGTAATAATTTGTTATATGCATGCAATGATGTTTCTTACTGTGTTTCTTGCTGTAATTCCTGTTTATATATTGAAACTTATTTTTAAAATAAAAATTACTCAGATATTAATTTATTTTTCTGGGTGGACAAAATTTTTAATTTTATCCCAAATTAAGTATTTGTGAATTATAATTCTCCACTGCTCAATGCTGATGGGTGTTAGCTGCATACTTTCCCCTACTATTGCATAGGGATTTAAAGCCATATTATCACAACACTTATATTAAATTAACTGCTGATGCTTGCTATCAACTTTAGACTTCTCATTTGATGCTTTTTGTTTGAAATCTGCATAATTATTCCATTTAGTCCATGTTCATAATATTAAAAAAAGGAGCTAGTAGTATGCTGAAGTTAGCACTTAATTACTTCATTCCTGTTGTTTCTTCATGGTATGTTGTCTAAAGTACTACAACAATTTTGGATCTCATTCTGTCTGCAAAATATTTGGCATTTGTGTTTATCATGTGAAAATCACATTTGTGATTTAAGTTTTCAATTATTGTGTTAAAACTTAAGCAGTTCAGAAAACAAACTAGGTAGCAAGAAATATGAAAAGGAATACTTAGTTTTTAAGAAGTTTTTCATCTTTTATAGGAACATCCATTATTTCAAGTTTATTTTCAGAAGAGTAGGATTGTCTCAGAAGTCATCCCTTTTGCTCCCTTCTGTAGGGTGGCATGTGTCAGTGTTATCCCTAGAAATGTGTGAATGTGTGATGTAACAGTTATGAAAACTCTGTCCTTATCTAATGAGACGGATGTGTCTTTTGAGAAAATAAGAGAAACTATGAAGTTCCTAGGTTTTATGTATCATAGAATCATAGAATCA
>NW_010233715.1:0-2231 GCF_000690775.1 Eurypyga helias
CTTGTTGAACTCCATGCAGTTGGCAACCAACCCAGGTGCGGGGTTATGCCTTTTCACCCCTATTTCATGTGTAGTAAACACACGTACCTTATGTAAAGATTGCTGCGATATGAATAGAGTGAACACTTTAAAAATGTGGTGGCAAGACATGCTCTGTTCTGTACCGCCTTCATAGCTACCTAAAAAAAAATGGTAAAATCTGTTTAGTGTTACTTTTGATTTCACACTCCCTTTAACAGGGGATTTCTAACTTCCTAATTTTCGCACTATGGTGAATGAGGGCTGCTCTTGCTCTCCACAATCATGTGCCATGTAAGCACCGGAGGATGGTCCGTTTGCTGCCTGCTGAATGGGAAGGCAACAAGATCCGCTCCATCTGACCGCTTCACTAATTCCTCCTCAAACAGATCCCACGCCTCTTTGTTTCCCTTTGTGCCCTGACGTCTTCAATCCGCAAGAAAAAGAACGCACCTGAAAAAGCCACTTAAGCTCGCAGCTCGCAGCCTGGCAGAGAATTGAGCTGTTACCCCAACGCTCTGCCACGCTCTTGATGTCGAATCACCCATCTTCCTCAAGTCTGCAGCCCACCTCGGTCACGCGTTCTGCCCTGCAGAAACCCGCTACCTCTGCTCAGTGACACAAACGTTAGCAGGAAGAAATCGGCCTCTGCCCTCGATTAAGCAAAAACCAAAAATAAAAACCCCAATAAATAAAATCAAAAAGGGGTTTTGCGAGTCCTGGGAACACGTATTTGACAGGCTACTTTTAGAAACTGCCCGAGGCAAATTGTCATGACAGACTCCAGTACAGTGACAAAGCTGTTTAGGGCTCCAAGGACTCACTGCAGAGCAAAACCTGGTTCCTTAGGCTTCAAAACCTCGGGCACAATACTCCTTTCTTTCCTTCCAGCCCCTCCTGTGCTACAAAGTGCCGTACTGACCACGCAGGGCTTCTGTAACCGCAGCGAGTTTCTCCACACCCAACCTTGTAGCTCCCCTGTAACTCATTCCATCGCTACCTCGTACTGTTACGAAGTTGGGGCTGCACAAGCGGGACAGGGACAGGGAGGAGAACTCCGTGAAATTGCTACCATCATATTTTTAAATTAGAGTCTCCTATTTCAGTGGTAGCTCCAAAACTCACACGGGTGAATTTAAACAAGCGCACGTCCTCCAAAGCGCAAAAGCACCACCAGGCTGGGTGTTGCTATATGGAGCATTTTCCGTTGCCATGAAAATAGAAACGTGAAGTTTAAGGCTTTCCCATTACGATACCAAGGCACATTTATTTTTGTGGAAATGATCTTCGCCAGTTCAGACTTTACTGCCCTGGGAAGATGCATTCTGTTTAGTCAGGAGAAGTTTCCCACTGCCAGCGTGTTTGTTCTTTGGGTCCTTATTCACTCAGGAACTGAAAAACGTGTGCTTCCTGAACCACGGTTTGAGCATAGGAGCCTTAAAAAAGATACAAATGCCTGCCCTTAGCACCCTCCCCTTCCCTCTCCCCACAGCTGATTGAACCTGTCCAAGCTGGGTTTGGTTCAGCTCCAGCTGAGCACAGCCACATCAAAGCCGCCGCTCCTCCGCACGGAAAGGGCCCGTCTTACGGAGAGGTAACGAGCGAAAAGGCGCTGATCGTGCACGTTGCGTCAGCCTTAACGCCGATGTACTCATGTCACGGGGAAAGACAGCCTTGGGAATGGCTGTAGGAGCAGGGGACGGGCGGCTGGTGCTGGTACCGCTGACACAGACAGCACAAGGGGTAACGGGGTTAAATTGAAAGTGGGGAGGTTAGATTGGATATCAGGAAGAAGTTCTTCCCGGAGAGGGTGGTGAGGCACTGGAACAGGTTGCCCAGAGATGTTGTGGATGCCCCATCCCTGGAAGTGTCCAAGGCCAGGCTG
Organism: Eurypyga helias; assembly: GCF_000690775.1. NCBI lineage: Eukaryota > Metazoa > Chordata > Aves > Eurypygiformes > Eurypygidae > Eurypyga > Eurypyga helias. The sequence continues at coordinate 1,904 of NW_010233715.1, forward strand.
GATGAGGCTGGGAGCAACCTGGTCTAGTGGAAGGTGTCCCTGCCCATGGCAGGGGGTTGGAACTGGATGGTCTTTAAGGTCCCTTCCAACCCAAACCAGTCTGTGATTCTATGACACCTAGCAACCACCAGCATAAGCCGGTTGAGGGCCTAAACACGAGACCAGCATCAAGCAATTTCGCTGATGAAACTGTTTTCCTTTCCACAGGCAGAGCACTTGTTCTCGCACCCGCACAGCGAGTTAGGGTTGTTAATTAGCTCTGTGCCAAGCTACAAAACACACAAGGCTACGCCCCCCCGCAGGATCGCGGATTCGGCCCCTTGTCTGC
>NW_010233715.1:2280-17014 GCF_000690775.1 Eurypyga helias
AGGCCCCACACCGCTCCCCTTGCCGCCCCCTTGGGAACAAGCCACAGGCTGAGTGTTTTTGTCAGTGTCTGCGACGATGAGAAGTTCTGACAAGGGAAGTACCAAATCCGGCCTTTTCCACCCCAGAGGATGGAAGTGATTGCATAAGCTCCCCCTCCTCTTCTCAACGCAGCAAGAATATTTAAGTATATTTAAGAATTTGTCAAGTTCCCCTTTTCCAGTACCAATGCCAGCGGCCACCACCGTTACCGTTTACCAGTGCGCGCAGAGTTGGCTCTTACAGGCCGGCTATCGCTCCCCATGGAGGGAAAACGCAGGAAAACGGCCGTGCGATGAGGAATTCCGGTTTCTGGGGGCGAGGAGGAGGAAAGCGGTGAAAGTTCTGCAGGGTCTGCTGGCCACTGGCCGGGGGGTCAGCAGAAAAAAAAAGCGAGGTGGTAGCAGACAGGGCGTCACGCCGCAGTCCCAGCCCGGATCTCCCAGCGAGCGCCTCCGCTGTGATGTGCAAATCGTTTCAACCAGTTTCTCTACAGGGTGGAGAAATAAATCCCTTTTCATTCTGGCACCATGAGATCTTATTATAATATTAAACAGGGGCATGCCCACCTCTAGAATTACAGCTCAAGACACTTTTCTTTAAAGATCTGATGCATAAATCAAAAAGGTAATTACTAAGGCAGAAAACAGAGCAGCCATGGAGCTAGAGTAGCAATGCCTACTACTGCGGTGCTGTGTCTCAGCTATATGAGAGGACCCAGCTTTGACAGAAGGGGAGTACATCAGTGACATCCACATCTCTCACAGGAACCAATTCCCAGCTCTGGAATAACTGAAGTGGGTAATAAAGAAGGTAGGATGGTGGAGGTTAATTCCCTGGACAATTTCCAGGTTGCAGCTGAAACGTCCTGTGACAGCTCATCATTTTCACAACTCTTCCATGATTTCTCAGCGTAAGCCAACGCCAACCAAACAGACCCCGTCTAAATGTCACCCGGCTGCCACGGTGGAAAGGGCAAGGTCACACACTACCAGTTTCCAGTTTAATTATCGGGAAAAGTGAACGAGATGGGAGAAATGTGCTCACAAACACCTGAAGGAGCTGATGAAAGAATCTGCAGTACGAGCTCCTTAAGCAGCTTGCTTTGCCTTGGAGAAACTGCTTGCCCTCGGTGCTGCCTCCCACTGTCAGAAGAGGCATATTCAGGACCCCCCCAGGTGCAGCTGCAGAACGCTTTGATATGCTTTTGATGAAAGGCGGGGCGTGCTGCTGTTCCCCCAGCCCACATCTTCTCGTTCACGCCGGCTTTTGGATGCTCGTTAATGCTCATTAGGGAAGAAAAAAAGCAGAAACCAAAGACGTGAGGAGTCTCTTTTATTAAAGCTAATTTCTGAGGCCAACCCACACTTCCCACTGCTGGCTCGAAGACTCCATACTATTGCCTCTGTGTGCTAAGGCCTGCACTTGAGTGTTTTAATACCCTATGAATCCTCTTACCATAGAATCACAGAGCGGTTTAGGTTGGAAGGGACTTTAAAGAATGATCATCCAGTTCCACCCCCCTGCCATGGGCAGGGACCCCTTCTCCCAGACCAGGTTGCTCCAAGCCTTATCCAGCCTGGCCTTGAACACTGCCAGGGATGGGGCATCCACAGCTTCTCTGGGCAACCTCTCCCAGTGCTTCACCGCCCTCTCCAGGAAGAACTTCTTCCTGATGTCCAATCTAAACCTCCCCACTTTCAATTTAACCCCGTTCCCCCTTGCCCTGTCACTACAGGCCCTTGTAAAAAGTCCCCCGCAGCTTCCTTGTAGCCCCTTCAGGCACTGGAAGGTGCTATAAGGTCTCCCCGGAGCCTTCTCTTCTCCAGGCTGAACAAGCCCAACTCTCTCAGCCTGTCCCCATGGCAGAGGGGCTCCAGACCTCTGAGCATCTTCGTGGCCTCCTCTGGACTCCCTCCAACCGGTCTACATCCTTCTGACCTATCCTTATTACACACTGAGAGAGGCAAGGAGACAGCTACTCATTAACATGCAAGCTGGGATAGTCAACGATATTTTACATCCTCTTTCTTCCAATTGCAAACAACAACAAAAATACTCCATCTTTTTCCTTCAGAAGAACCCATTTCCCAGCCAGAAGCCAATGAGACAATGACATAAAAATGCCAACTAAAACTCAGCCAACGCGACCCGCGTGCAGAGCGGCGAGAGGGAAGGAGGTTCCTGCCGACAAAATAAACGCCTTCAGAACGCTGCTTAACACCTCACTTGGTCCCAACTTTCCGTAGCAGGGAAAGTTTGGGTTCTTAACGTTTTGTGCTAGACACCGGTGCTCTCGGAATCATCCCAGACAAGCGTAACGCTGCAGCGCGGCCGAGCCGTTGCGCTAACACGCGAGCATCCGCCCCGGACCCCCGCATGCAGAACTACCGCTGGCAGCTAACATCAGAACGAGCACGAAGCTCCCTGCTCAAAATCACTCCCGTGAGAGTTAAAACCTTCCTACCGACCAACCCTGGGCGAGGGACATTTTACATCAGGCTGCTTCCTCTTTATAAATAAACACGTAAAAAGATGGCCTAGCTTCTGATGGGCATTTAAACACAAAAAGTTCGCTAAACAAATATTTTAAACTACTTTGATGTAATGGAAACAATAGTCTGCACACGTTAGAAAGTGTTTGGCTAGGAAAGGGCAGTTTCACCATCAGCAAACAGCAGCGACCAAATTAAACAGAAGATGCGTTAAGCAAAACCCAAACCTGGCTGGTTTGGGATAGACAGTTATTTCTCTTTAAGACAAACATGCAGTTTCCGACGTGAGCTCTGCACTGCGGGCTTTAGCCAGTCTCGGATTTACGTGTATTCCACAGTTCAAAAAAGGTCTGAAAATGAAAAAAAAACAGCAAAACAAAGAAAAAAATGAACCAAAGAAATTGTTTCTCTGTTTCAGTGGCGGTTTCAGAACAGAGACTTGAGAGCTCGGTTTCCAGCTTCCTTCTGGGCTTTTTTTTCTTCCTTTTCCCCTCAACCTGATGTAGCAAACCAGGTGTGGTTAGGAGCAGGTCAGACCACGCCTCTGCCAGTCGCCTGGGTGCAGGTGGATTGTTTCTAAATGCAAAGACTGAGCAGACAACCCTGGGCTTAAAGTACCGAGATGACGGAGCCACATGGTGACGGCAGAGCCTGGGTGTTGCCCCCATAAGGTTTGCATGAGGGAAACTTGTATAAAAGTCCTGCTGCACAGTTAAAAGTCAGTCCAAGCAGTGACACCATCTAAAATCCAGAAATGACCATGGATTCAAAGCTTTTCCCTGCATAATCACATTTCTGAGAGGATCAGAGAGACAGCTTTTTAAGGTAATTAAGCTCTAAATGCACAGCTAGAAAGCAGAGGGTCTTTTAAAAGAGCCTAGGAACTCAGCAAGTACAGTAAGAATGATGCAACTATGCACTTTTGAGAAATTGCACTTGTACGTGTGGTGAATCTCCAGGCTCTACCACCTTCACTCAGCCTAGCCCTCCATTTCTTACTGTTACAAGACCACTGTTTCAAAAGGAGGATGTTCCCATGCTATGAGTGAGGTGATGGATACAGCATTGTAAGTAACATCGCAAAATATCCTGAAGGAAAAATCAAGTGTCCGTGGCTACCCAGGCAATGGTTAATCTACCCAAGTCCCCTGTGTCAGACGTCCCTTTGTAGAGGCGCATGCAGGTTTGTCACTCAGTTCAGATTAAAACTAATTTGTAATTATGAGGTTGATGTGCAATGACACAAAGTGGATGTGGCTGCCCTTTGGTTTCTAACACTTGAGTTAAATGGATTTGGAGAGGAGAAAGGCGAGAAGAAGGGAAGCTTCAGAGCCCAAAACTGTTCGCAACAACAGTTCTGGTCATACTTGTTCAAGACCATCCACAGTTTTTGCCGATACAGTGCGTTTGACAGTTGACAAAAGCAAGCCTAAGGTTCTTTTCCAAATTGGAATGGAATGAAAAGAAGTAGCTGAAGCAACTTTGTAAACTCAACATGTGTCTGTTACTGCGGAATCATCTAAACCTCTCCTGTAGTATCTGTTACAACAGAAGGTATCATGGGAAGTTCACAAAGCAAAGTAGAAATAACGAAAAGTTAAAACTGCAGTCTAGAACATGCGCTTGTACCACTTCTTAGCAGTTTATTCCCTGGGAGCACTTAAAGAAGCCATCCAGAAAACATACACTACAAATGTAATATAAACTATTAAATGTTTATATTTTAATTACTCTTACTTTTCTGATAAATACTTAATTAAATGTCCTTACATCTCCCATTCAAAAGGTGCTTTTTACTCCTTTCCTGGCCCAGTATCTGACGCAGAAGACAACCGTAAACATACCTCCTCCAAAGCCAGGTTCGTTTGCAGCCTTGGTTTTGCTTATTAGCAGGCAAGACCTTTCTGCAGAGCCTGAAGGTTGGTCAGCATTAGCAACCTTACTGCAAAGCGCTATGAGAAACGTCACACAAACAGGCTGAAAGAGAAGAGAGAAAATGTCTTCCAGCAGGTATGCAGAATCGTTTTCATTTATAGCAAAACCAGAAAATATTTATAGCAGAAAGATGCTGTTTGATGGTGATGTGCTGTCACCTGACCAGCTGCTAACTCTCATCAGGACCTGTAGTACACGACCAACTCCAACGCTTACGGATCACCTTTGTAACCGGATTGAGGACATCCACAGTCATAAGTGTATGTCAGTTAGTTTTTCAGAAGTGCTTCACATACAATGTCTGTGGTCACACTGATTTTGGGAGAATGATGAAAGAAAATTGTTTATAATTTTATTTTAAACATTTTAAAGAGATAAACATGAAATAAAAAGTTGCGCCTCCTTAGCGCATTAGCATACGAGTTCCAAAAGCAGTACTAGAAAGCACAGCACAATTAAAAATTACACCTGTCCTAAAGTGAGAAATACCTTGGGTATGGCTAATACCTCAAAAACAGTCCTTGCACACAAACAAGGCCTGATTTTGAAACACGAATGCACCAGGACGTGTATGCGTGCTTATGTAGGAACTTTTCCCGACAGCAACGTTTGCACATCCAGGTGACTGCATCTATAAAGCCAACCCTCATTTTTCCAAAGCCTGAATGTGTGATCTCTTGTATCCAGAGCTCAGGTTAGAAATCCACGTTCACATCAAAACAGCACCAACTATTGTTGTTTTGAAACCTCACTGAAAAGGGGGGCCTTAAATGATCGGCGACATTAAATCCTGGCTAGAGATTTATTTGAAGCAACCTCAATTCACCTTGCCCTAGTAAGGATCACACGAATAAACCATGGACTTCCTAACAGGAGAGAGAGAAAGCATTCATTTTTACTAAAATAAACTATGTGTTCCAAATCCAGCAAAACCCTGGCTAAGAGCAGCTGCTAACAGATCACAAAAGTGGTTTTAACTTTTGCTGTCATCCGCTGGTATGACTTTTTAATAAAACATACATAGATCTAAAATTGTGCTTAGTAAATATTACAAGAGATTTTCCTTTTTATAAATACTACACTGGTTCATAAAATAGTAATGGCTAATTCCTGAAGACTTAGTGATTATCTTCACTACCCTTCCAAATGACTAAGATACTTGGTTAACAAAATGTTCTTAAAAAATTTTCTCTAATTTTGACATTCTATTTCAATTATTTTTCATTACTTTGAACTGCTTCCTACTTTTCGCACATGCTTTCCGAACACAGACTTGGCTGTTCACCCATGCCACCGAGGTAGTATTCCAGCCTTCACGACTTCTTCAGCCTTCGCAGTTTTAACTTCCTGAGACCATTTCCAACTTCCGTTTTTCTTTTTTGGACAAGCTCCTCTGAAGACACAGGCTGCAGTCCTACACAAGATGATGGTGTCACAGGCAATTCTTCAGTGGTTGTGCTTGGCTCCTTCTGGTTCGTCTGCACTGTGTGGTTCCTCACAGAAAGAGGCCGGGAGAGGTTTTTTCTCAATGTTAGCGACTCCTCATCAGTCACTGTCTTTGTCATGTCTTGTTTAGAAAACAAACTGGAATTGAGTGGGGTCTTATCCTTCAGGAATGGACCTAAGCAATCATCATTGCACTCACCCACTTCTGTATTGCTAGAAATTACAGAAGCCCCTTCAGAGGATACTTTGTTGAAATGCTCTAACTTTTCTTCTGAATCACAGCTCTTTGGTTGAACCTGTGTTTTGGTCACATTTTGACTTTGTTTTGGACCTAGCAGTGCTGACTCAGAGCTAGAAGGAAGGTTCTCACTCAGAAGACTCGACTTCAAGCACTCCAGAGAGCGAGGTTTTTGCTGGCTGCTAACATCATCTGGCTGTCTCTGATTAACATGATTTTCCAGCTCTACACCAGGAAGCTCTGAGGTGCTCTCAGCTGTATTCACGCAGTCCTTTAGCAGTCCTGTACTCCTACACTTCATTTCTGATTGAGGACTGAGAGAAGTTGGACAGTCATTCTTTCTGTTCCCGCTCTGCAAGTCCACTGAGCCAAGACACACTTTCTTGGAGCCCTTGCTGCTTTGAGGTTTGCTTGTGCTACTTTTCCTTTTTTTGGTCCTCTTCACACTGCAATAAAAAAGCATTTTGTTTTAAAATTAAAAAAGAACCTTCACTGCCTCAACCTGCCCTTCTTATAAACTCTGAAACACCACCAGGGCAACCCTCTTTCTGAATGTGGAAAAAAAACCCTGGGAATCATCTTGACAAGCAGTAATGTTTGTCCAGTGTGGATAATATCAAGTGTTTTCCATCTGATTTTCCACTGCACTAGGAGAACCCTATTTATTGATGACTAAGCCATGGAGGAGTTCACATTCTATTCCAAGAGGCAGAACTGGATTCATTACAGATGTTAAAGGTCAGCACGGCATAAGTATATTGAATTCCCTCCCAAACTGCCTAGATAAAATAGTATTTCATAAGTGCCTAAATGATTTCAAACCATTCCCATATATTCACATGCATAATGTATACCTAGAGAACAGAGGGGGGCAGGCAGGGAGAGGCAGCATGCGCCTCTCTCCGAGTTTCTAATCTCTATTTTAGAAGGTTCCTCTGGAATTTTTCCAAGGACATTTCAAAGCATTACTTTAAAGTTGACCACTACTCATCTAGTATCAAGCCCATTCATCTGGGAAGGACTTAGGTAATACAAGTAGATGATATTCTAAAAGGAATTATACAGGAAAATGGGATCACAAGGGACCTGATAGAGTGTCAGTACTTAAACACTCCTCGGCAGCATGTTACCTACAAACCTAGATTTCAAATGGGCTGCAAGATGAACTTTGTGCAGAAGTACTGAAGTTGCCTACGAAAGATTTGAGTCTAAAGACACTACCCTGTGTCGTCCCAGGCTGAGACCGCGTTCTGCTGCCCTGCTGATGCTGAGCAGTTCCCAGGTGGGCACGTCTCATTCTTCAGAAAGAGGGCTCTTCCAAAAGAGGTAGAGCTGTCACACCTCCAAATCTAATCTCATTTCTAAAGGCAGCACAGATGACACGACATAGGTAAAACACAAAGTTGCCAGAGTTCACAGCAAATCCCTGACTCCAGAGTTGACCCGGGGCTACGGGCAGCTTGCGCAAGTAAGAACGGCATCCTGGTGCGGCGGAGGACCAGTGAAACATTCGGCTGATCAACTAACCCTCCCCACCCACTGCACCAGGGACACTCTCCAGTTATGACCAAAGATCCAGACTAATACCGTGGTACGCTGCAGACTTGCAAACTGAACAAGAAGTATATTTGCAAAGCGTTTTTCTCCAGGATTCAAACATCACTTATTTATTTTGGCTCAGAGCTTCATTTAAGGAAAAAACACCCGGTTTTGATTCTGCCTAGCACTATGCGAGATATCTATGTGGGCTGTAATAGCTTTTTTCATGCTGTACAAAACAACAACGATCGTTCCACGTGCTTATGCACACTTGAGTAGTAGTCTCCTAGTGATTTAAAACAGTCTTTTGTAAAGGAGTTTAGATTACTTGAGATTTTATTACATAGGCTAGACTCTATTTACCCAAATTTTACCAGATTATAAATTTAACACCTCAGAAAGAACAGTAACATACATTTTTTTCAAGATGTCTTGCTTTATTTGTTCATTGAGGCTAATCTTCAGCTTCTTGCTCTCAGCAGATTCAGTAAAATATTCAGACGTCCCATTGGAAAGTTCTTTCTGCTCCAAAAGAAAATACAGGTTTAAAACATGACACATCAAGCTATGATTATTCAACACAAAACTCCATTTCTAATACTAAGACTTACAGATGTTCTTTATTATTTTGATCTGAGAAGTCTAAGAGAAACAGAATTATTTTTAATCTTTTAATATTTGGGAGTCTAGTCAGTTCCCTCCCCTTTCAGACTCCCAACGAACATATTTCATATGCTAAAATATACCGCAAACAAACAAGACTGTAATGTAAAGGATGTAGCTTTCCAAACCGTCTGAGGAAACTGTTGGCAAACATTTAACATCTCTGTGGCTCAAACTGTGACAAATGCCAGGAATCTCTCTTGTAGACAGGAGCATGTTTGTCAGGGTTTTTTTTTCTGAAGAGACTGACTGGCGCAGTGGTCTATACACTTATTCTCAGAAGAATTCCCATAATTTTCCATACTTAGAAAAAATACACAGAGTGCTATTTGCTCATTTAAGAAGGCAAGGGTTAAAACTTCTAATACTAACATTCAAACGCTCACAGCTTGTAGCAGTTGGCTACTACAGGACAACAGGGGAATTCTTTCTGCTCTCAGCTAACAGCAGCACCATGGTTTTACATAATACGAGATTGGGGCAAGAGGGAGGGAAGGAAAATGCTCTTTTTCTTCTAGCTGTGAGCATTTCCTTTCATAATGAAACAATCTCAGTGAGAGAAGGGCCATTTGCTGGCTTCACTATTAACTACCACATACTTCAAATAAGTATTATCTCTGAGGCCATGGAGAAGAGAGAAAAAAAACATGGCAAAGGCAAGAAGAGAAGAGGCTTTGTGCATCCCCTTTTCTTTTACAGCATTTTTCTTCATCAGCCTGCACGATGCAGCTTCCGATCGGGGCTCGTCAAATGTAGGGAGTGCACGCTTACGTTGTTTCTTGGGCTGCACAGTGAAGCTAGGACACTGGAGCCAGGCAGTACGAAGGCACCGACGAAAGCAGAGGAAGACTGCGGAGGCGTAAGGCCAAAGCCTGTACATGACCGCTGCCTGGAACACCCCTCGGGAACCTGTCACTTCTAGGGGATTAAGGCCTGCCCGTTTTCATTTCTATTTTTATTTCTGTTTTAAAGATCTCATCGCTCTTTCCAGAAGAATAAGCCAGCAAAACAACTTCCTGTTTTGTAAGCAGAAAGAGGGTAGTCAGGCAAAGAAATAAAGCCATTTCAACAGTTTAAAGAAAAAAAAAAAATCATACAGCTGTTCGGGGCCTTCCTTTCAGAGGCAAATTACGCAAGCTCCTTTGTGTGTACTGATAGATGCCTGAAGTCCTGTCCACTAATGGTGCAACATGCATGTTTACAGCGGGGCATGGGATGTACATGCAATGCGATTTCAACCTCAGAAATCAAGACTAACTCGTTTAATCTGAGGGATTAATTGCTGCTTCTATTCTTGTTGGAGGTATGGTCTCCCCTAATTTGACTAAGTAAGTTTTCCTATTTTGTAAACTATTAAAGAAGGGAGTACTATTAAGATACTCAAGAGCTTTGCCAATATTAAGAGAAGACACAGACTCCTAACTTTAAATTCTGTAGAAACTATTCTGATTTCCAGTAACATTCACACCACTCAGCCTGAAGGATCTTGCACAATCATTCTGCATCCAAGCAGCTGGGGAGGACTCTTACTTAGCCAGAAAAGAGGAGCGCAAGCAGAAACATTTGAATTTCAGCTTTACAGTAACTGGTAAACCTAATGCTATTAAATCTTCTTCAGTCTTCGAGACAGCAGACAGTGACAGGATCGTCGGTCCACTAAGGCAACTCTTGTAGATGTGGTAAGCCACGTGTGGAAAAGAGCACTTTGTACAAAACGGGGAGGAGGACTGGGGATAGTTCCTGTCCACGCCTACTCGCTACTGCAGATAAGCCAAAAACCTCAGTTCTAACTCGCCTCCGATAACGAAGAGTGCATGATCGTCATGCCAGGCCATGAAAAGCAGGCCCTGGATAGAGGCAAAGACGACGAAGCCGTATCACTCATGAGTGGAGTCAGACTGGAGTCAGTGGTCCAGAGCTGAAGGGCTAACACATTCCCTCACTACACCGTCGGCAAACTTCTATCTCATTTGCAAACAACTTCTCGCAAAAAGCAGGGACAGAAAAGGGTTAAGGCATTAAAATAATTAAAAATCAAAATGATTTATAAGTGAAACACTTCTGAACATGCCCTCTAAGTACAGTAGATTTTCCCCTTGGAACCACACCCTGTAAGTGCTGTATTTTGAGAGCTGAACAATTAACATAAGGCATATGAGTCAGTCTTTGAAAGACTCTGTGGGAACCAGAGAGCCTTTTGCTATTAGGAGTGATGTAAACTCCCTAAGGCTGAAATAAGTCCACAATAGAAGGCAGAGAGTCATAAATAACAACAATGGGCACTCCATATACTACTAAGACACTCAGCCATTATTGGTGATACTTCCTTTATTTTCTTTATTAGACTTAATAATTTTAGTTAATTAAAAAAAATAAAAAACACTGTCTGTTTTGGGAATACTATTTATTTCCTATGGGAACTTCAGGACTTGTTAAAGAAAGAAAAAAAGCTAATCTGCTCTCATCCTGTCTAGTAATCCCAAATTCCTCTTAGGCAGTGAAATAATTAAAGAAAAATATTCCAGGCAGAAAAAGGAGGACAGCAGAAGCAGACAGCATATAAACAATGACACCATGACAGAGAAAAACGTCAAAGCACCGCCAGACTTGTGACTTGACTCTGAAAGAGCTGCAGGGAGTGGGATTGCTGCTAACAAATTAAAACCACATTTCTTGGCAAATTGTTAGAGAGAGACATATTTACATTTGTATAGAGACTGGGTGGGCACAAAAGATTAAAATGCTTCTTTAGCCCTTGAACTGCCAAGTTCTATTAGAAATATGTGCTCCTAAAATCCTAGGGTAAGCTCACTCCTTTTTGTCACTGAAATTCAGAAGGGCCTGCAGAAATGAAGCTTACAAAGTCTTGCAGCCCTACCTGCTCATACTGGCCTCTCAAAACCTGATTTTAAGGTCCTTAGTACTTATCCAAAGAGATGTCTGGGGGAAAGACACTACTCTATTAAGACCTACAGAGAAACGCGACTGTTAGGCACACAACATACTTGCTTTAAGGCTTATACAATTGAAAATTAATTCTTTTACTCTTACTCAACCTACTATCTTACTCAAAATTACAAAGAAACCTTCAAAAATGTAAAAAGGGTGACCGCCACCTGCAGCTCTTTCTAGGATAGCTGAATTGAGCAATACAGCATTAAATACCTGTGAAAGAACTACTCATGGATGTGCGCTATAAAGAATCCTTACAACTCATTATCCTGGAGAAGAGTGGAAGGTTTGGCCTTTTCAGCCTGACAATAATATTCATACAAACAACGATTTTTTAAATTTTTTTCAGTCTAGGGTTCGGTATACTGAGCTGAAACATCCCGTGTTCCCACCTCTCCTTTGGTTTCATACTTTCGAGTTACCTCTTACTATGCTCAGGACAGCAGTTGCACATGCTTATGTACCAATAAAGTAACACTCAGGGATAATTAAATTTCGTGTCTAGTTAACAAAACAAAAAACCCACCACAATTAAAAACACACAGGATTTCTGAATTGCATTTATCAGCGTGGCTCAACTTGCTCGTCAACAGTACTTCATAGAAAACATCATTGGCTCCAATAAATCAATTTTAGTGTCACAGTGGTATACAGAAGGGGACTCTGAATGTAACAGTGTAGGCAAAACAATGAAATAAAGTATTATCCCAGGCACACATTAGTGAATAAAATTAAAACTAGTAAAACAAATCAGACAGACACTTACTTAGTGGACCTTGATGTGAGCTTGCAACTGCATGTCACTCTAAGCAGTATCATGAGCTCAACCATCTAAGACAACCTCTAGGTTTCAGAACTGTTCTAATAGATGATTGGAAGATCAGAGAGGTCAGAGAGAATTCTGATAAACAGAAAAGGGCTCCTAAAGCAAGTGAGGATGTTTGCCAGAGCAGGGTGAATCAGACACTCCAATCCAACCGATAGAAAATCAACACAGACAGGACTTTGGGTCTAGTCTTCCGCCCTCTCCCATCCCACATGAAGGAAAAGCTTCCTACAATTTCACGAAGCAAATTTTTCATCGTTTCCAATGTACTGATGCATCTGTCCCAGCAGTTCTCTTTATGAACTCCTACCACATCAGAAGACATTCAGAGAAATTTTCCAAGTACAGAAATGGATATTATTCTCAACCCGAAATACAGTTCCGTGATTGGACTTGTGGAATATGGCTCTACATTTTAAAATGGATTGTCCTGCTCTATATGCCAGTAAGTTCCAGTAAAAAACATTAAGGATCATTCCGCATTACACATGGGAGTACTGAATTTTCTTTTGAAATAGGCATTTTTAAGGAATGCTGGTGGTTTTAAAAAATACATTCTTTTCAAGATTGAAATTGTAGAAACAAACTGAGAAAGCTGCATCTCTCTGGTGAGAGGCAGAACTGTATAACCTACCCATGGCCTAGCACAGAAAGCAAAATCTAACTTTTAGCTGTCTTCATTACCTCCTATCAAAATTAATTTTGATTTGACACCATGGATCTTAACTATTAAGATTTTGTTTGTCAAGAGTCCCTATGGTCTGTGCTACTTAGTCCAAGAGTTGGCTCAGACTGTTATAAGCCCCTGTGATACACATTCCACTTTCTCAAAATACAAAACGTGAACCCGGGTTTCTCACTTGAGAAGTAATTCCTGGCAATTCCAAACACTCCAAAGGTCCCCAAAGCATCGTCAGACTAGCTTAAAGCATATGACTTGACTAAGGAAAGTGACTTCTTCCTTTCAAAGTCTTTTGTTGGGATTTTAATCATATTTTATATATAGCAAGAATTCCCAACTATTATGAATGTAGGAAATCAGAGTTCTCTGGATTTACTTGCTAGATAATAGAAATAGAAAAATCCCTAATAAGCTGTAAATTACATAAAACAAATACAATGTGATACTTCATAAAAAACCTAACGTTGCAGGGGGACTTTTTAAAAATTGATGCTCATCTCTAAGTTAGCAAGAATATGCATAATACTTTCTAAAGCCACAGAAGGTGCTTCTGAACCCAATGATTTATTTACATACTGAGAAGCACGTGATGCATACTCTGTGTATTTGCTTGAAGGTAAAAAGCGTTAAAATTAATGTTAAGTAATTGAGCTATTAATCATTCTGATTTTATATACTGATGCTACAAGACTCAGATTCTATCTTCAGAGAAAGTGTCCACTGATAACAAATGGGGGAAAAAACAACAGCTCTTCAACAAAATAATTTCTCTCAATGACACTGAAGAAAAATGTAAAGCACATTATTGCCTTTTTTTTTCTTAATAGAACCAATGTATTAAAAACATGAATCTTTAGCTAGCCTTTCCCATGAATTTTAAGGTGCCTGCTTCCAGTTATGTAAGAGAACACACATGCAAAATATACGTTTTACACTTTAAAGACTGTTTTAATAAAATAACATCATAGCAATTTTATGTGTAGCTCACCCCCTTTCCCCAACTTACCAGCCGAGAGGGAATGAATCTACTCTCAACTGTCACATGAGTATCAGAAAAATCAAGGCACTCCTGTAATCCTGTGCAACAGCTTTTAGCATTCTGACATGAGGATCCTCTATCTGCCTACCAAATCTAAATGGGTATCAGACTCAACCAGTAGAGATATCTAAATACCTACCAGTAATGCTGAAGTAAACTTTGCATTATCCTTCCAGATATAGCATGGGTTATGACATATATCTTATAGAATACTATAATAATAGAATAATAATGTAATAATGTAATATGTAATAATAGAGTACATGATGTATGCAACTACATGACTCATAACTAAAACTTCAATTCTTACAGGGGAAAAAAAGGAAAATACATCAATTTTAAAAAATCAGCTGTTCTCTTTTTCTAATTACAATAGTGGTTAACAACTGTAGGACATCTTGCAAAGAATACCTCATACTTTTGATCTTGCTGGTTATACAGAAGCAAAATATGTAAAACAGGCAGAACTGCACAGCCCAGGAGATAAATACTGTTCAAAAATTTAGTCAATGTTTTAGCTTGGTTTCTAAAATAAACACCACCCCAAAGCTCCCAAGATTTCTGAGCTCATGCTGGGGTTCTATCCCTCCAAATGATTTCAAGTCACTACAAATTGTTCACAAATCCTTCTGTGAATTTACCATCATATATTTCAGCTGTGTGTTCAGTCAAGTTATGAAATTCCTACTAATTGTAACAGATTCCTGCTAAAAGCTAAGGAATTAATTGCTATTTAAGCAATTAAAGGAAAAAAATATTTAAAAATCCATCAAATAATCTTTGCCCAACACCAATATAGAGAAATATTATCAAAACCTGAAGTTTAAATATTTTTAAGTCCTACAGTCATCAAAACCCTTGGGACCTGTACTGTTTAACATC
>NW_010233716.1:0-1031 GCF_000690775.1 Eurypyga helias
CTGTGGCCACGCTGACAGTGACGGCAAGCGCCACAGTGATCACCGCGGCAGGAGCCACAGCAATAAGCTCAGGGCCACAGCCATCGCTCCCGGGCTGCAGCGAGGGCCTTGGCCGTGGTCGACAGCAAGGACCTCGGCGACGGCAAGGACCTCAGCACCACGGCAAGGGCCACGGTGAAAGCATCAGGGCTGCAGCTTGGGGCCTCAGGGCCGTGGCACAGCCCTTGGCCACAGCACGAGGCAAAGGCCTTGGCCATGGTGAGCATCTCAAGGCCGTGGTGAAGACCTTGGCTGCGATGCAGGCCTTGGCGAGGGTCTGGGCCATGGCGAGAGCCTCAGGGTGCCCTGCACATTCCTGGTTAGAACCCCGGGGCCACGGCAAAGGCCTCAAGGCCATGGCAAAGACATTAGAGAAAGTTTTGGCCATGGTGAACACCTCAAGCTCCCAGTGAAGGCCTTGGGCACATAGTGAAGACCGTGGCCATGGCAAAGACCTTGCCCGTGGTGAACACCTCAAGCTCCCAGTGAGGGCCTCAGGGCCACGGCAAAGACCACGGCCGTGGCGAGCGCTTCAAGGCCAGGGTGAAAGCCTTGACAGAGGTGAACGCCTCAAGCTCTCGCAAGGGTCTTGGGGCCACGGCAAAGACCAAGGCCACGGCAAACGCTTCCAGACCATGGCGAAGACCTTGGCGAAGCCGTTGGCCATGGAGAGCGCCTCCAGCTCCCAGCAAGAGCCTCGGGTCCACGGCGAAGGCCTTGGCGAAGGCCTTGGCCATGGCGAACTGAAGCTCCCAGCAAGGGCCTCGGGTCCATGGCGAAGCCCTTGGTGAAGGCCTTGGCCATGGAGAGCTCCTCAAGCTCCCGGCAAGAGCCTCAGGGCCGTGGCCAAGGCTTTGGCCCCAGCGAGTGCCTCATGGCCCCAGCAAAGCCCCCGGCCATGGTGGGGGTCTCGGGCCTGCAGCAAAGCCCCCAGCCACGCTGAGCACCCGGAGGCCGCACCGCGGGCCCCGTCAAGGGTCTCGCCCATGGCG
>NW_010233717.1:0-1353 GCF_000690775.1 Eurypyga helias
CCGGCAGCTAAGGATGAGCATGTGTTTTAATGGGGTAGGAGCACTAAAAAGGTGTTATTTCTCCAACCCCTCCCACTCAGTATCTCTTACCCAAATGCACCCAAACTTGGTGGCTGGGGGCTCCCATCGTGTGCCTGTGTTCAGGGTGGCAGAACGTGCCACCCTAGGATGGCTTATCCCGAGAGGCATGCAGGGGTATTTATTTCAGTTGGAAATGCAGGGAAAGGTAACCCCAGTCCATTACCAAGTTTTTTTCCTCCCTGTCTTAAACATGTGTCTGTCAGTATGTGAAAGGGAGTAATTTATTTGCAGGGGTGGGACCCAGGGAAGTAGTCTCCCACCCTCTTACTGCTGTTCCTGGCGTATAAATAAGTGGCATAGAGCTAGGGAAAGTGCAGTCGCTTATCCCTAGCTGGGACAGAAGTGCTGAAGTGGCTGGTTTGTGGGAACCGGCACACGCAGTGTTTTTTGTTGGACCTGAGCACAGACATTTCGTCCTCGGTTCTGCCAAACTGGCTCGGAGGGTCATGTTTGTGAAAGGTTTTTTGCTAAATTTGAGGGTGTGATTTTCCCACTGCCTGTCCCACAGCCTTTTTGGCCAGGCTGGATCCTGGGTGAGCTATGCTGCTCTCAAGTTAGGTACTGGAGCAGCCCATGCCAGCATGGCCAGAATTGGGCAAGGTTTGAAAACGCAGTCCTCAAAGTGCAATGATTTCCCAGCTGCAGGCTGTGCACTTTTCCCCTCTGACTCATCCCTATTTTTCTGATTTGTCCTAGCTAAAGGATGTGCTACTCTCCTGCATTTGCCATTCATTTATTTAATAGCAGCATTTTGAGACACTGTTTGTCTGAACCCATTACAGGCATGGGTGACACAAAAAGTCTCTTAGGTTGCCTGTTCCCCATAGATGTCTGAAAACATGCAGTTTAATGAGTTGTGTTGGCTGCTCATCACCTGGCGTCAACGGGAATGGCTCCGGGGGAGTCTGGGCTGTGAGCGCCTGGCATTAAGGAGGGCTGCACTGGCGTACAGCACCAGCAGCCCACAGGCAGAGCCTGCCAGTCTCTGTGTGCCTGCCACCTACCCCCTGTCATGCTTTCTAGTAAGAAACCATGACTCGTTGGTCCTGCCTCTGGGTAGAGGGAGGCATTCCTTGTTGCAGAGGTGACTAAAATGAAACTCTCCCAAGGGTTTTATGGTTTTAAAAATAAGACAGACTCTCTCAACTCGCCTGTGCATGCAAATGGATCAGGGTAGCCCAAGAGGAGCAATTAAACCCTGAGTCACGTGCTTGCTTGTGTGGATGCTTTGCTCTAGAATAAAAGCAAGTTTATTTCATGCAAACATCCCAT
>NW_010233718.1:0-6006 GCF_000690775.1 Eurypyga helias
AGGTGAGGGGCTGCGGGGTGGGCGGGTTTTGGAACCAAGCGGGGCCGGTGCCAGGGCGCCCGTTCCTGCCAGCGATGGGCCCTGAGTGCCCGCAGGCTGCTGCCGTGAGGGGACTGGGCTGGAGCTTCTCCAGTGGAAAAGGTCTGTCCACGTTTTTGCTGGTGCGAGTGACCGAGGAGAAAGAGAACTGTCAAGAGTTCAGAACCGCAGGACAAATCAGGTGGGCAGATCTGGGAGAGGTAGTCGTGGGTGGGAAAAGTGAATTTGATGCGATTAGCTTGGCAAATTCCACTTTTGGACATCTCTGCAGTGCCTAAGTATGGAATTTCTGATGCTGTGCTGTCCAGAAGGCTGATGGAGGAAGTGAGAAAACGGCTGTAATGCATGTATACGGGTCATTCCTAAAACTGGACATCTTTCAGAGAGTAAGCACTCTGCTGCTCATCTCTTGAAAATGGTCAGGAGTTGGGTCATGCTGTTACCCAGACACCAGATGTGAACAGCGTAGGTGAATCTCGTAGTTGTGGCTGTGATCCACCTGCAGTTTCTGCCCTGAAACGCCACAGGAGTGTTCATTGCTTTACATCATCACGGTGATCTGTGTTTCAGACTTTCTGAAGAGCTGAGACACAGTGGATGTGACAGTCACTAAATCTGATTTACATCGAGTTGTTCCGCCTGTGATTAGCTGGGGCTTTGTGTGCAGTAGCTGGTCATAAAGGTCTGTGGCTATTTCCTGGTCCCGTGGAGCTGAAGCTGTGGATCGCTTCTTTGATCTCAAATAGGAAACCTTATTTTTGGCAACCGTTCTTGTAACAATGCAGAGTAGTAAACAACGCAACTGCCATACTCATGGTCAACATTTTCATTAGAGGATGTGGTTAAGTTTCCACAAAAATACACCAAGCCTGCAACTAACAGAAGGCAATCAAATAAAATGTTTTTACAGCTTTTTTTTAGTTTTAAAATGTTTTTTTTTTTTCTACTTCCCAAAGCTGCACAAGTTGAATAGCCTTCACTTGAGCTCTAGACATGGAGAACAATTAGGCTGCTGCTGTGATTACAGACTTCTAAGTTAATGAATATTGTTACTTGTCAGAGGCAGTAACCCTATCTACTTGGGGTCTGCTCACCCTGCAGCTGGAATGTGGTGCGTCAAACACTAGGTTGAAATGAAGAGCTCTAACTCATGGACATTCAGGTATCCCAGACCTTGAAACAGGTTTTGCAAAATACTGGTAACAGCTGCCTTTTTGGAAAGAATGGATTGATTTTTAAATGCAAGGACATCAGCAGTGCTCTCGCTCATTATGCCACCTCTGCCTGTACCGGCGAGGCCATACTGTTATAAACCAGCTGAACTGCAACATATGCAGTTGTCTAAAGAATTAAAGGCTGTAACACTGTGGCAAAAGGCTCCCAAGCAGTGTAAGAAGAGGAGGACAAATCTTTTTCTATAATGAAACTTCTCCTTAGCTATTAAGAATGTGAACGATGGCAATATTTAAATATTCACAGTTCTCTTAAAGCTGCTGGTAGTGGCAGCTTCTGGGCCTGGGGTGTGGGGACTCTGGGCACCCTGCCCACAAAAGCATTAAGGGGGCAGCTGAGAAGGGCTTGTGAGGCTGGAGGATTTCAGCACGGCTTAACCCTCGTCCAGAAGACAAGTGTGCCCAGAGCACATCCTCATCCTCCTCGCATTCTCTAGATGCTGTTAGCTCAGAGCAGTGCTCCAGCCAGGCACTGCATGCGTCACGCTTGGCTCCGATGCTCCCCCAGCTGCTCAGAGGAGCCAGGCGGAGAGGAACCAGCCCCAGACGGTGAGGTGTGGGCTTGTCCCACCCATGCAGGCATCTTTCCCTGTCCTGCAGCCCACCATCCTCACAGACGTCATCCCATGGGGTCACAGCTCGATGCCTGCCTCCCTGCGCTCGCTCAGCCCGTTGGCTTTGGAAAGGAGTTGGCTCTGCCTGGGATCTCCTGTAACTCCTCGGTGTTCCTGAGGAACTTGTCAGCAGAGCGTTACCTTGTCAGGTTTTTCAGGATGTTTTTTTGTTACTCTTTAGGATTGTGAGCATATTGCCAGGAGCAGCCCAAAAGCAAGTGTTTCATCACGCTAGCACAGCTACTTTCATCTGATTAACGGCATTAACACACATCACTGTGAAATGCCATCGCACTGAGGCTAACACTTCTGCACTTGAAGCAAAGGCTGGGAATAAGAAACTGCACCTAGGGAACCGTCAGGCTTATCCCAACTGCATTTGCTCTTAATCTGAAGTACCCAAAGCCTTAACGGTGCATAAAAATCCTGTGGCTGAACTGGTGCCCCACGCCTACCTCCCTTTAGAAATAAAGGTGCTACTACCAGCACCTTTGGGCTCATCCCTGCTCCTGCCACAGCAGCGTGCTGCTTCTGACCCCAGCCAGGCCCTTGTGAAGCACGTCTCAGCCTGGGAGCCTTACACAAATAATTCCCAGGATGTAGTAAACACTTCGGCACGCTGCCAAAATGCCTGCACCCTCGTCAGGAAAGATGATCCCCAAGGCAGCTAAAAAGGCTACCTTGTCCTTGGGGTTTATTTGCACCGCTGCAACGCGGACGGCTGCACACTAGCACGCGGCCTGCGCTCTGCTATTTATGGACGAGGTCAAAGGCTGTCAGTATGGGCAGGAGCAGTTTGGGCTGCCCACGCTACCTTGCCTTAGCTCTTGCTACCAGTCCTCCAGCTTCCCATTCGTCTCATTTAATCGGTTAAGACAACATGTGCAGGGTTCAGTTGGTTTACTCTGCACACCTGGTGGCACAACCAAAATCCTGTGGGTATGTTTTGCAAGAGCTCTCACTGCCTTCGCTGACTGCAGGGACAGTACTGACGTTTTTCAATCTCTATTTCCCTTTCTTTCAGAATATGCAGCAATAAACTCCATGCTGGACCAGATCGACTCCTGCTTGGATTACCTGGAGGAGAAGAACGATTCTCTACACGCCTGCTTGAAAGAACTGCTGGAGTCCAACCGCCAGGCCCGCCTGGAGTTCCAGCAGCAGAGCGAGCAGCAGAACACGGAAGCTGATGCGCAGGGCTCACAGCCTCCTGCCTAGCATGCTGGCCACAGACTCTCTGTTGGTATTGCTACGGAGGCATTTACTGGTCGTTGATTTAATGTAAAACTTTAACAGAAGAGGTACCTCATGCCTGTTACTTGTTCCTTCCTGTGGCTGTGTCCTGCCATGTTGTGTTTCTCTGTAGCTGTCGATAGGTGCAGCAGCACACAGGTGGATGTAGATTCCTTTTGCTCCCCAGCATCAGCCTGGCACTGACACCTAGTTAAAGCTGGTCGGGAAACCCGATGCCATGCAGGCCGTTTGCAAGCCGGCCCTCTTCACAAAGAGGAAGAGTGCTCTCTGCTCTTCTGCACTGTTATATCCAAGCAAGGAGTGTTACTGCTGTAGCCTCTTCCCTCAGAAAGCACAGCAGGCAGGGGCTGTCCTCACTCCAGGGTTGTGCCCAAGCGTAACTCTGGTGGCAGACTCTGAGGGGTGGGCCCTAACCCAGCTCCTGCCTTAAAACTGCAGCTTCCCACCTATTCACTGGGATGTGAGAAATATTGGCAGATGGTCCCAGGTCACTGATGTGTTGGTCCCTTTCTGAGAGAAGCTACCAGGGTGATGGTTTTTACCGTTATAATTGGAAGCTGCCCATAAGGACTCGGGCTTTAGAGAGGCAGAGCAGCCTGGTTCGCTCCCACCACAGCATGAGCTCTGCAGAGCCAAGAGAGGGGCCTGCCTGCCGTGGGCTGGGAGTAGAGCCCTCCCTGTGCGTATTCTGACAGGAGTACGCATGAGCATTCTGGTCTGAAACTGTGATCTTGTGAGGAGGGCCCGGGGCCAGCACTGTGAAGCAAGTGTTACTGTCCTACTTCTGCATTGTTAAAGGAGTTCTTTGGAAAGTTAAAATAGTTATTTCTAAGAAATGTGTTTTATTAAAATCAGTTCAAACCAAAATTTGTTCCTGAGAGTCTCCACTATGAGAACAGGCTGTACTAAGTCTTGTAGCGTTAACAAAGGACCAAGATGCACACTCTTGCCTAGCTTAGGACACAGTGCTTGTCCGAGGGTGTGCATCTTTGAAAGGAAACTGTTCTGAGGAGCAGCATGGGCACACGGTCTCCCAAGAGATTAACTTTTCCTCTGCCTGGACAGCAAACAAAAAAGGAATGACAAAGAATTCTTGTTTTTCAGTAGGTCTGCATCCATCAATTTCACTGTGTTCCCTACGGAAATCACCTTATTGTCTTCTTTCAAGTTCAAGAACCCAAGCCTCAGGCTTTCCACATACCTGCTGCGTCCCAACTGTACAAGTAATAACCAACACCATCCTGTGTTAGACACGCTAAAGCCAGGCTTATTTTATTCTTAAAATAAAAACAGCAGTAAAGTTGAAGGTTTTTGCTCTATTAAAAGACTCAGAAAATAAACATTTCCAGCAAATATCATATGTAAAGGCTCTCCCTTTAAGGCCACTCTATCTGGGTTTGCGCCTAGTAGAGTATCGGCACCCGGCAGAGGCAAGACTGGCTGTCTCACCTCTGGCTAGGGAGGAAGGCTCTGCCGCTGTCTCCTGGCCTGTCTTTGCTGCCTCATTCTGTCCTAAACCCCCCCCATTCCCTGGATCCTGGCAGTCATCTGTGCCTCCCCTTTGCCTGGCTGCATTGGCTTCCTCCTCCTTGGACACAGCGTGTCCCAACAGCTCCCCTACAGTGCGGTTCTCTTCAGGGAGCGGGCAATCGGCACTAGCGGTAGTGGGCTCTCTCTCCTCCTGTAGGTTTTCTTCTTCTACAACCATGATTCCACAGACATCGTCAGTCACGCTGGCTAGGCTTTTGCCCTCTGCTACAGAGGTGGCCAGCTCACCCTTACCCTCCGGAGACCTCGAGGCTTGTTCTTGCAGGGCTGAACCCTCCTTGTCTATCCCATGACCATCATTCATCTTCCTCCCGGTATCTGCTGTGGTAGCAGGAGGCTGTTTCAGATCATCCAGCAATTGGGAGCTGGAGCCCTGGGAACGCAAAGGAGCCTCGGGGTAGGCAGCTGTGGCACGATGCCTCGCTGCCTTGTATCTCTGCAAACACAAACAAACCAACATGAGAGGCGAGCCCAGCGCAGCTCCTGTCACTGCAGCAAGTAGCAGCCGGTCCAGGAAAACCTGTACAAAAACAGTGGTGAGCGGCGAACGACTCGTCTGGGCAGCTCTCCCGGCCTGGCTGCTGAGGCTTGCAAGCAGAGAAGGGTCAGCTCCTGCGAGGAAAAGTGGCGACATTAAAAACTGAAGTCCCTCTCGCATTACTTAATGCTGAGCGAGTGCATGGCAGACCTGTGGCTCCTGAGACAAAAAACCGTGCTTTGGCAACCGTTAATCTCGGTCAGACTCAGGACTCTGGTCTGGGCAGCTCTCCCGGCCTGGCTGCTGAGGCTTGCAAGCAGAGAAGGGTCAGCTCCTGCGAGGAAAAGTGGCGACATTAAAAACTGAAGTCCCTCTCGCATTACTTAATGCTGAGCGAGTGCATGGCAGACCTGTGGCTCCTGAGACAAAAAACCGTGCTTTGGCAACCGTTAATCTCGGTCAGACTCAGGACTCTGTAGATGTTAACAGTGCAAGTGACAGCTCTTGCTTCAGCTGCTGCCAGGATGTCGCTCTGGACATGTACCCTGGCTCCACGAGGCTAGGCGCTGCCCTCAGCTACAGAGATGTGATTCCATGTTTATCAGCTAAAGCAAGACTTGAGTTGAAAGCTTAAGGTTTTTTACTCTGCTGATACCATCTGTGCAGCCAGCGAGACTGCTGACAGGAGCACTAAGATAGCAAGAGTATCTCCTCGTTACAGGGTACTGAGGTTCTCTACAGAAGAAAGATAAGCACACCCTCAATAAAGTGACACATTTGCGCCGGCTATCGTGACAAAGTCTGGAAGATTCCAATGGCTACGAGCCATTTGCAAGACTGA
>NW_010233718.1:6080-11638 GCF_000690775.1 Eurypyga helias
CGAGCATGAACTGAAGGAATAAACCAAAACTCCCTGTTTTCCGCAACAGTTCCCTCCACAACCCACTCACTTTCAGCTTTGTGCCAAAGGGTCCCATGAACCGGCACTGGCCTCAGACCCGACAATTTCAGGACACGATTTGGAGCGCTCTGGCTGTCACTGCTGCCTTAAGCAGTGCCACTGTTGTCTGCAACGTGGAACTCCAGCACATCGGAGAGGCAGCTTCACACTGTAATTCAGTTCATCATGGCAGGGGCGCGCCTTTTCCCGCCCCGCAAACACATTGGAACTAGATCGGTCAAATCACAGTGCTGTACCCAAACCAATCCAGGTGCAAGCAGGGCAATTTGTTTTCAAAGAGATGCCATGAACTGCCTCACCAGGAGACAATTCTCTGCTTTGAAACCCTCTGCTGAGCTACCCCGTAAGCTGGCAGTGATTTAACTTGGGCTGTGACAACTCCAAGGCAATTAGGAAGCCAAGAATAATAGTTACCTGCCCGCAGATATTTAAGGTTGGACTCTTGTCATAAATAACCCCTCCAGGTCACCCCGGCACCCATTTAAAGAGCGTCTGATTTCAGCTCTAAGCGGGCCAAAAGGGAGGTGTATGCACTGCTCCTGCAGTTTCCCTCTAAGCTGATCTAAAATAAGCCAGGAAAACTGCAAGGCCGATTCCGTCATTCCTGAAACGACTCGCTGCAGGAGTGGGAGAGGATGAGCAACCACGAAGGAACAGCTGTGGTCTTCTGCTACTTGCCGTTCCAAACCCACTGCTCGAAGTGCTGGCGTCTGCAGCACCCCACCCCTTCCCGGAGGCCCTGACGGTTGACTAGGAACACTTAACCTCTCTGAAGACTCGCAGGAAAACACTAAGGTTTTTCTTTTTCTAAAACACTACCAAAAGCTGGACACATCTGCGGTAGGGAAGCACAACGGCTTTTGCTGGAGCAGGTTTTGGGTGCAGGCAGAGGACAAAGTCAGTGTGGGAGCCTCCCTCCTCACCAGGGTCAGGGGATACGGCTCTCCTGCACGGGCAGGGCCCAGGCAGCAGTCACGGGAGAGGGCAGAGACAGTGCAAGCCCTGCGTACCCACCACAAGGTACTAATCCAGGCCCCTCACCCCCTGGCAAGTCAACAAGGACAGAACGATGGAGGCAGATTCCAGGCCAGCCCAGGAGGAAAAGCTTCTAGATACGAAAGCAGCAAGGGGCAGTACGGCTTCTGTAGGGGGAGCCAGTAAAGCAAAGGAACAGCGTCAGCTGGCAGAGCTTTGTGCTAAGGAGTTTCTAGGAAAGGGTAGCAGACAGACAGACAGACAGACTGAATTCCTGTTGCAGGCTGACCCTGGGGACCAAACGGACTCTCACCAGCTTGTAGCTTCCTTCACACAGAGTCTGTAACGTTAAATACCCAGGTTTCTAAGGCGAACGCCAGATTTTACCAGGCCCCACGGCGGATGAATCACACCCGCAGTTTTGGCTAAAGGAGCTGTTCCTGCAGTACTGCCTGAGAAGATGCGTACGTTCCAGCCTGCTTTAAAAGGAACAGCCCCCGTCGCTTGTTCTTTCCCCATCTTGTCCCACCTGTCATCTGTCTAACAAGAGGCCTAGACTGAACAACAGACTCAACAGGTTCAGCAAACAGAGCAGACACTCTGAGGAAGATTTTCAGCCAGAAATGGGCAACGAGATGACAGCAGCAGTAGCTGGGAAGCAGGACTGGTCTGGTTTCAGATCTACATGGGTGATGGCAGACAAACACAGAGCACACCAGGAGAGAGCCATGGCACAACGGACACCAAGGAAGATGGCAACGAACCGAAGACAAGACAGCTAACGTGGTGGATTCGCTGAAGAGACACGCACAGGGGTAACAAATGCCAGGCCATGCAATCGCCAAAGGGTCTAACCTGAAAGTTCTCAAAATGCATCAGGGACTTGCAGTGTGCGAGCCGGGCAGCAGAGTCGCTATGGTAGAATTTGTGACACAGCCTGCAGAGGTAACCTGCGACGGGGACCAGAAAATCCAGGCCTGCGAAACGGGAGGGGAAGGGAAATCACAGATCACATTGAATGGAACTCAAATAATGAAAGCGTGTTAAAAGGGAAGGGGATGGGAGGGAGGAAAAGAAAAACGGGAAGCTTTGCTTCTGTTAATCAGGGATTTGCAAGATGCTTTGCTGAATATCTCATCTTACCATGGAATGGCTGTGTGGTTGATATTCAGAGAGAAA
Organism: Eurypyga helias; assembly: GCF_000690775.1. Classification (NCBI taxonomy): domain Eukaryota; kingdom Metazoa; phylum Chordata; class Aves; order Eurypygiformes; family Eurypygidae; genus Eurypyga; species Eurypyga helias. The sequence goes on from NW_010233718.1 coordinate 8,316, forward strand.
TCTGGCTGCCAGAGCAAAGTAACTACACAGAGCATTAAGGGGGGGGAAGGAAAAAAGAATACAATGGAAAACTACAGAGAACATGTGATCTAATGTAATGGGATCAAACCAAGCAGAAGACAGCAGGCGCGCAAGAGGAACACGCAGAGAACATTCACAGCATGAATCATTATTCCATCTGCCACACGATAGTGGAAGGTTACAGCGATATGGAAGATTGGTGTAAACAGAGCTCTCCTTGGGCACAAAACAGCCTCTGCAGAGCTGCCCTCCCCACGACACGAGTGGACGTTAGGCTGGAAGTCAGAGTCGCTTCCAGGGTGGGGACCAGACAGAGCCATCTGGAGGCAACGCTGCCCACCAGCCCAGCAACACGTCTGAAAAACCGCTAGGTAGAGCGTGGGGGTTCTGAAGCGGTGGAAACATGCACAGTCTGGGCTCTGGCAAAGAGCTCGATACTGCCAGTACTGCTCAGTATCTCTGCACAAGCTGCGTTTCTGCTGGAAAGCATTCTAGTGAATATGCTTCCAGGCTCCATCTTTCCAGAGCATCCCTCATTTGCTACCTCCTTTCTTCAGTACTCCTGCCCTACTCGTTCCATTTCCTACCTTAGTAAGGTACCTGGCTCTCGTCCTTTCTTCTTCAAAGCAAAAGGCAGCTGACAAACATCAATCACATCCTTATGTTTTATCACACAGCAATAACCCAAGGTTTGGCCCTTTCTCCAGGCAGCAGTGACCTACACCAGTGCGATGCAGATCCTGGAGCACTATGGTCCAAGAAGGTGTTACAGCAGTAGGTAGAGACCATCTTCTCTTACAGATACAGCATGTGGCTGGAGAAGGCTCTGTGGGCCTTTGCTTAACTCTGCTTGCTTACCATAGGCTGTGTCTGGACAATACTTCTCGCTTCCTTCGTAATCCTCCAAAGACATTTCCTTCAGCCCAGTCTGGAAACCAAAAGAACATTAGTGCCTACTGTATCTATGCCAGTTCCCTTCCTGGGCTCTTGTATTTTCTGGCAAGCCTGGGAGCAAAAGAGAGGATTCACATACCAGAAGGAGTTGCACAGCATCTGGTTAAGGCCACATACAATACCCAGTTGTCAGGAGGCCACTTCTACAAGGGTTAGAAATGCCCCTTGCACTTCAAGCCTGTGGTACCTTAGCCACGTGCCTCCTTCTTGGTAACTGTTTTCTACTGGGACAATGATATTTATCACGACAAACCTCCACATGTGTGCTTGCTGTGAGAGCGAGCTGCTGCCGGGCTATTCAAAGAGACTCTGTCAGTGTCTGTCAGAAACATTTTCCCTTGAAAAAACGTTGCTTATGCTCCTCAACAAGAAGGTAACGTTTGAAGGCAGCAGTAGGAGCTGTACAGCACAGCAGGAACACCCCACTGCAGCCCACACGTAGTGCCCGATTCTCTTTTGCATCACCCTGTGTTCTGAAGAACCCCGGAGCCCTCACCCTCCTGCTGTAGCTGCAAGGTTGACCGGACTCTTGAAACCCTGAGGTCAACCAGTCAAGCCCAACTGAGCCACAGGAGCCCACAGCACAATCTCAGGTGGATCATTCCTTCTCCTTTTGCATGGCATACCTGCTTGGCAGCAGAATCCTCGTTCTCCATCAGCACTACGTCAAGATCTTCCTCCTCACCAGCTCCCCCCTCCTCCTCTTCCTCCTCCTCCTCATCGTCTTCAAAACAGCCAACAGCATCCACTGTGATCAACTCCTCCGAATCTTCTGGGCTGCCCAACTCCTTCTCTCCTAGTCTCACCTGTCAGGTACAGAAAAGAAGGTCAGATGAACTCTGCACTTTCTATTTAGCCAAAGCAGACCCCAGACTCTGAACAGACTGTCTTTGATGAGTAGGAGGGAATCCAGAAGAGGCACAGAGCTGTTATGCTTCTAGACTAACAAGCTGTTATGCTTGTTGTGGATGCCCCATCCCTGGATGTCTTCAAGGCCAGGCTGGATGTGGCTTTGAGCAACCTGGTCTAGTGCAAGGTGTCCCTGCCCATGGCAGGGGGGTTGGAACTAGATGATCTTTAAAGGTCCCTTCCAACCCAAACCATTCTATGATTCTATGATTCTAGACACATCTAACTCCTTGTCCCTTTTTCACCCCATTTCTTTAAGCTCTAACCATCGAAGTCCAGCCAAAGATGAAAATTAAAACAGCGTTGGAAGGACTGCACACCTTCCCTTTGTCCTCGCAATAGTCAGGGAAGCAGAAAGTTAACCTGCCCCACAGGGTAGCTGCCTCCAGTCCTGTGCAGTATTACCTCTTTGGCTTTCTGTTTGTGCTCAGGGGACTTCATGTGCTCCACAAACTTGCGGGGCGTCTTGAAGTGGCGGCTGCAAACGGTGCAGAAAGGACGAAGCGAGCGCTTGGCCAACTAAGGAAAGAGGGATGATCCAGTAAGTCACAAGAGGCAGCACTTTGGAGAAACGCAGCTAAATCTTGAGTGAAATCACAGCCCTGTATCTAAAACACGGACACCACAAAGCAAGAGTCATATTAAAAAAAAGACTCCCTTGCTCTTATCTGCCAAAGAGGTGGAAAACGGGCAGAACAGAACAAAAGCGGTTTATAAAAGGTGTTCTGGCACTTCTCCCCCACAAATCAATAAATATAACGGCCTGCCTAAATTTTAGCTTGCAAATTTACAGGCTGTCCACCAATTCCTTCATTCCACTGATCGGGTGAGTAAGATAGGCTGTATTTATTAGAAAAGTGAAGAATTACAAACTGAAGGTGCTGCAGGCCGTACCGACACAGCACAACGGGAAGCTCCAACAGTGCCTACGTTCAGAGGCAGGAGGTGGCGCGGCAGTGCCCTTAGACAGTGAACTCTCTGTACATCTCTCCACTCTTCCTTCACTGTCGGGGGAGCGGAGACGCGAGACACTTCACTCTATCCCCATGAAAGGTCAGTGCAAAGGTGAAGTCCACGCTATGGTTGTTACCTTGTGTTCTTGGGTCCTGCGGTGTTTGATAAGATCCCCTGTGAAGTGTATCTGACAAGTGTTACACCATCGCTGCTGGGTCTCTCTGAAGTGACAATGGATACATCTGTAAGTCACACCTTTTCTCCGTGGAATACTGCAGTTTGCAATCTGTTCTCTGCACTGTTTTCTCCAGCATTCCTATTTTTACAAGCTTGGATTTATATTCTCCCCTTTATATTCTCAGCCATTTATATAGGTTGTTTTAACTCAAGCTGATGGAAAGGCACCAGTTAAAACAAGTCTCTGACCTGACCTACTGCATTTAACACTACACAGCAGGTCAAAGACAACGCTGGTATCCTTCAGC
>NW_010233718.1:11660-23807 GCF_000690775.1 Eurypyga helias
GGCCCCTGAAACCAAAGGGATTTTGTACCTTACCCAGAACACAGGGGCGCCCTGGTGCAGTGAGGAATTTTGGAACCCATGTAGGTGCACGTTCAGACTGCGTTTTCTAGTGCAGACCAACACTTACCCATCTTTCTCTGCCAGCACCTTCTGCTCTTTCACCATAGGCAGCAGTGAAACAAAACAAACATTGCTCATGTGCTGAATCTCCCCAAGTCGCTGCTGGTGCTGAATCCCAGCCATGTGGGATTGGAAATTCTGAGAAAGAGGTTAGGAGAAAAATCCATTTACCCGTATTCAAACTACAGAAAATAATAGGTATGAGCTATGCTTTCCATTCTCTTGACTGCTGTTAACAATGAAATGGTACAAAAGCCTGAGCATGGCTGCCTGTGGATCCACCCACATTCCCTCTCTAGCGGGTTGCCTGCCAGCTCCTCAGGAGAGGTTTATTTTATCTGCATGCTTGTCGTCATTTTTTATGGATCTGGTTCCTGAAGCATGAGCCCTTGCTAACAAGTCTCCTGCTGCACCTCCCCATGGCCATCTAATTCTCTTCTCCTGACTATCCCTATCCCGGTCAGACCCGTGGATTTTACCTGCTGACTGCAGCAGTTGGTCTTGCAGATGTAACAGTAGAATTTAAGGACGGATTCAGGGTTGGGGTCAGCGGTGCCCACCTCGCAGGTCCAGTGCCCTGGTTTCAGAGCTGTGGTGCTGATAGCTCTGCTCTCACTGCTCTGCTGGATAGTCACTTTCAGTGAGCCTCCAGAGCTCAACACCTGCCAAAGAAAGAGTCCAGATTAAGTCCAGTCTCCCAGTAGAAGACACTAAAAATTAGACCTGCTTTTTGTATGTCAGCTAAGCTCTCTGCCCCTTAAGAAAATGCATTTAAGCCTGAATCCACAGGAGGCTCATCAGAAAGACTCTCACACACACTCCTGCTCCCAGTGCTGCTAAATCAGCGATCCCTCTGTCACAGCACCCATTAGTAGAGAGGGTTGTTTCTCCAGCATCTGTTAACACTGCGCGACCCAGTCCCTGGACAGCAGGGCAACAAACGCCTCCTTGCTAAGGGACACCATCGGCTCACATCTCTCTGCTGAAAGAAAGGCACCACACCTGATGGAGTAAGGCACCCCAGCAAGGGCAGGAATACACCTGACACCACCAACAAATGCCTCCAGTTATGGAAGACTACCACGCCTGATTCACCCCACGGGTTAAATCTTTGCCTGCTTACAGATTTACACAGCGTAATGTTCTGGTTTGACACCTAGCATGTGGGACGTGTTTCATGCAGAAAGACTCAGGTTGCTGGCTTCACCTGTGTCTTATTTTTCCAAGCTGCCTTTGGAAGGCACAGACTCCCACTATCTGCTCGTGCCTGCTGTGACCGCAAGCACTGCAGCAGCTCCATCTTGACTACCATCACCGGAATTTTCTTACGTCTGCTCTTCAGTAACATAAAAGATGTATTCAGCTCTGCTCCTCAGTGCACGTCTTTTTCAGCGGCTCTTTCAATTCAACTTCCCGATGAATACTGCAATCTGAACGAACCCCAGCATCCACAAACAGCCGGCAGTAGGTAAGGCAACGGCTTAGCAGAGGTACAAAAGCAGCAAGTCAGAGCAGACTGCGCACTAATTGCAGCCATATTATGCCTTATTGCCAGGGACAACAGCTTACAGCAGGAGACGGAGCTCCAGACGTGGGTGCCATCTGGTTCCCAGTGGCAACGGGCTTCTCTGGGATGGAGGGGGAGGTTGTATGTTCTGCACCACCCCTGCACGGAGTGGTGCCTGCTCACCTCAGGAGCCTTTGGTTCCTCTGAGAATTTCCTCTCTTTAGAGAGATCTTCAGCTCTGTACTCCTTTGCATTGTCTGTACCTAGGAAGCGAGAGTCCTTTTAGCTGCCTCAAATCCAAACAGCAGTGACAGAAAAAAACAAGGCAGCAGGTGAATGAAATCAGGGAGATTTCCTCACAGTGCTGTTGGCCATAAGCCCAGTTCACAAACCTTCCTCCAAAGAAACACTTATTAGAGAGAAACTTCCCATAATTTGTATTTGGTAGGTAACAGGGTTTAGGGCACTATGTTTGGAGCTGGTTCCTAGATCTTCTCCTCCCTTCCCCATGGTAAAGCAGCCCAGAAAGCCAACCGTATCCTGGGCTGTATCAGGAGTAGCGTGGCCAGCAGGGCGAGGGAGGGGATTCTCTGTAAGCAGAGATGACCCTCTGCTCTGCTCTTGTGAGCCCCCACCTGGAGTGCTGCATCCAGCTCTGGGGTCCCCAACAGCAGAAGGATATAGACCGGTTGGAGCGAGTCCAGAGGAGGCCACGGAGATGCTCTAAGGCTGGAGACCCTCTGCCATGGGGACAGGCTGGGAGAGTTGGGGGTGTTCAGCCTGGAGAAGAGAAGGCTCCGGGGAGACCTTATGGCAGCTTCCAGGACCTGAAGGGGCTACCAGGAAGCTGGGGGGGACTTTTTACAAGGGCCTGTAGTGACAGGACAAGGGGGAACGGATTTAAATTGAAAGTGGGGAGGTTTATATTAGATATCAGGAAGACATTCTTCCTGGAGAGGGTGGGGAGGCCCTGGGACAGGTTGCCCAGGGAAGCTGTGGATGCCCCATCCCTGGAAGTGTCCAAGGCCAGGCTGGATGAGGCTTGGAGCAACCTGGTCTAGTGGAAGGTGTCCCTGCCCGTGGCAGGGGGTTGGAACTGGATGGTCTTTAAGGTCCCTTCCAACCCAAACCAGTCTGTGATTCTATGACTCTGTGTGACTGGAGGAAGGACATATCTGAGGAGACCCACGGGATCTACGATGCTGATCTAGAGGTGCAGTTCCAGCAAGGAGTGCCCTGAAAGTGCAAATCAGCGCCCAACTCACCATCAGCCTGGACACAGGTGCTTGACTCTCCTGCTTCCTTGCTGTCGGTGGCATCCTCTAATGCCGACTCCTCAGTCACACTTCAAGGATATCAAGAAAATAACCTTATTTGCCATGTTACAAAGATTCAGAAGACACACCAAGGCACAGGCTGGGGTCTGAGCTACCACGGTCTCCACTAAACCCCCAAATCAATAAGCTACTGGAGGTGGTATTTCCAGCAAGGATTCAGCAGAAAAAAATAAAACCAATGAAAGTGAGCATTCTAGAACGGATTCAGAAACAGCAGCCAAATGACCCGGACAAGGTGGTTACAACTGACATTTTTTTGATCACTGCCCTCTCCTGCAAAAGGCCTGAGGGGAAGTAAGTTCATGCAGGACATATTCACAATACGAGCTCGGAGAGCTCACTCCTGTCTTGCCTGGTGACCTGCAGGGAAACCGGTCAGTGCTCCAGGCTGCTCTGTGCACGAGGGAACAGAGACCTGACAGAACTAAACGGCTTCTCCACGGTGACTTACAGGGACCTCGTCGCAGCCACCTGCTCTGTTCCTATCAGTCGGGTTTCGTTCCCGAGTCCCAGCATTCTGCTCGTGGGGGAAGTGGAGCTGTACAAGACGCAGCTCAAAATGACTTTATTTGGTACTGCTAAGGAGAAAAAAGATCCTGAAGGGACTGCTGAGAATGAACAGTTGGCTGCCAGAGGGGACAGAGCGTATTTTACAACGTCCTTCTCCACTCCTCGTTCTTGCATTCGGGCTAACACTTTTCACTCTGGCTTGAATGTCTTCTCTCAGGCCGGCTCTATATCCCACCCTGGTGTCCTCCTGTCATCAGGGAGCAGCACGTTCCACCCAAGCCAGAGTGCAGACCGTGCAGGTACCGCATCCAGTGATCTAAACACCACACCCCCCCGCATAATGTACAAGTGCTAACGTAACTGGGTCACATGGCTATAAATATGCAGCAGGGTTTGGGCAGTGCAAACACGAAGAAAACAAAGAGTGGCTGGCATTAACATTATTTGTCAAGTGATGCCAGCAGGCTCAACGCTACGCCACTCACAGACGGTGACAGCACTCCAGGGCAAGGGGTTGCCGTCTAAACTGCAAATCTAAGGAGCGGTCTAAGGGAGCAAAAGCCATCACGAGCACGATCTAAGGAGGAAATGGTATTATATGGATACTTGTCAGGCCATGCTAGAAGTGGGTGTTCAAGGAGGATTTGGAGATGATGAGTGCTTTCTGCACTGGAATGAAGATGCTGTTCCAGGCATACAGATGGTACATAGGAGAAAAGGCGGAAGTGGGAAAAACCTGAAACGAAGAAGGAGGCTGGTATTCCTGGCCAAAGGGAAATGGAACAATGAAGTAGGAAACAAAAATCTGTGACATGGATGGAGGGGAATGTCCTTCTCATCTGCAAAGGGCAATATGAGAACAGTAAACTACTATTTTTTTTTTCCCCAAGATCCATCATCTGTTCATTGGAAATAAAGAGAAACACTTCAAAAAACCCTAAGGAATTATCTTTTCTAAGTAAATACCAGCCATAATATATGCCTCAAATCTTGCAGTCCCTAACTACTACTTAGGAAAGGATTTTCCTAATAGCTGCAGGGAGATCTGTCATTCCTCAGACTTGATTCTTTTTCCTGTGCATGTAACAGGACTTTGATTAATACCCTACTAAATATTAATGTAATTAAAATTAAATTAGCTTTGGCAAACAGATTAACAAAGCATATGCTCAAATGCATTCGACAGCTTTAATTGAAATTATTTGCTTCCTTGCTAATCAGAGTCCATAACTCACAATGGTCCCTGCTCACATAGTATTTATCACTCTTTATTGTTTTACATGATCAAGGTAGTATCTGAACACCAAAGTAATCCTGGAATATTCTCCCTAAAGCTAGCCATTAATCTCTGATCTACAGATGGGAAACGCAGAGGTGAAGAAACTTGTCCGAAACCACGCGGTGAATTGTTAACAGGGAGGGTAAGAGGACCCAGGAGTCCTGACTCATAGCCATTAACATATGTTGGAGAATTCTCAAATCAATGCAGAAATCTGCATTCACTCCCTCCTCTTCTCGCCCCGCACCAGCGAACAGTGACAGTTCTGGGACAGGTACAGCACCGTGCAGATGGCACCAGCAGCTCGTGAGGTGCCTTCCCACCAGAGGGCAATACAGCCTCCTCCGTGCCCTCCTGCACCCAGGAGTGCCCAGACCGGCCTGCCATGACCCAACGCCTGCATGCGGAGCATCCCTTGCGGGTAATAGCATTGCCTTTGTCTATTTTTACCTAACAGACAGGGGGACTGGCAAGACAAACTTTGCAGAAGGGATACAGAACTCAACAGCCATGGATACAGGCTTGCACACTAGGGAATATTGATTCCCTTCCCCTTCTCATTCCTCAGAATAAACTACCCTCTCCTACACCTTCTGTAACCTAACATATTCCAAGGCTTTTCCTCTCTGCCGGTACGTGATTACTTGTTTCCCTTTTTGACGTTTCGGGAAGAAAATTAGAGAAATATATATTCCTGCTTCTTACAGGCATCCTGGCAGGAGAACACATGAGCAAGCTGCACATTGTTGCACGTTTACATGAGCTGCATCTTTTATTTTTCACTCCCATGGCTGGATCACCCATAGCAGAGACTCTACAACACCCTGGATCTCACATTTACATGAGCTGTATCTTTTATTTTTCACTCCCATGGCTGGATCACCCACAGCAGAGACTCTATAACACCCTGGATCTCAGCAAGAATCGTGAGATTTTCCAATTTGTCCACAAGCATATGAAACACCTCCTACGTGCTGGAGATCAGGCCAGTACAGTACAGCCCTGCTCATCAGCAAATGAAATTAGACAGTCGTTCCAAACCCGGTAACTATTTCAATACCCCATTCAATAAATACCTCTTCAGTCTTTTTGCTGCAGGCTCAGTGTTCAACACAGATTCTGTTGGAGTTCTTGGCTCTGCAGGAACACAGGAGGAGATCTTAGCAAAGCTGACCGTGCCACCCTGAGCTTGTTCCCTAACTGAACAGCCAATGCCAATAAAACTCTGTTAGAGCAAATAACACCATACACTTGCTTATTCGGAATTTGAGATGTGTAGTGACAAGGCTAATGACCTAAGAGATTTGAGTTTTAGTGCAGATGTCACGGTATGACGTGTCATCCAGAAAGAAATATGTGTCTATGTCTACTAAGTGGGTCTCAGTCCTGTATCTAGGTGACAAGAGCCCAGATCATAGAACATTACTATCAGCCAAGGAGGTGTATCTATCCAACAGAACCAGGTAATTTTCACCACGACATATACACCGGTCAAAACCTCATCATATGCCTGCATTTTTAGATTAGGCACTCTGCAGTCAGAAATAATATTCCCACATCTGTATTGTATTCGACACTCTACGAGATTCAGTGCCAGCAGTTTCTGTCCTGACAACTGGAGCACAAGTACTCTTTCAGCTCCTCTTTTCCTTAGTGTGTGGACTGCAACCGGTTCTGCTTCATGTGTCTGACTCCATGAGATGCTGCATGGGTAAGGCAATGTGGAAGCTTTCATTTCAAACCAGTTTTCTTTTTCCACCCCCCATCTAAAATGGGGTTCACTGTCAAAGTGACTTCTGAGAGGCTTCCATGCAAGAGATATGGAGCTAGCTTATAAAAACCAAAAATACCCAGGAAAGAAGGATATATGGAGCACGCAGCAGAGGGCTGTCACAGGCAGTTTAAGCATTTACAACTGGGGAGAAATGTAGCTGATGAAGACTAAAGCCATCTCCAGTCTTTGCTGCAGGAGTAGCACGGAGAAGTTTACGATGTTCAGTAGCATGTTTCACCACAGGCTCCCCCTTACCTGTGGATGGCAAGTTGTTGTTCTGCTCTGACCCTGCTTGCACTCCCTCTGGGATTTCCAATTTCTCATCACCTTGTGTCTGAGATGAAGAACCAGGATCTAGTTCCCGCTTCCTGTCAGGGACCCTCTGGAAGTCCTGCAATGGGCGAGAGTCACTGCCAGCTCTCGGTCCTTCCCCAAACCCAACACCCTGCCCAAAGCACCAGACTTACACTGTGGGGCAGGAACAGGAATTCCAGCACAGGGGAATGGATGGTTTACAATGGACTGCCTTGCTTCAGGCAGGTTTACGTGGTTAAACAGAGCAACGCGCTTCCGCAGGCAGCCCAGGACATTTCTCCAGTGCTTTACGTGCCAGCTGTAGCAGACCCAGCTGCTTGCAGAGAGCAGCACCACTTTAGAGGGACTCTGGCAAGAGGTGCACGGGCAGGGAAAAAGAATAGTCCCAAATAATCCCTTTTCTTTTCAAGTCTGGACAGTGGAAGTCCACCTTATACACCACATCTCTCTGGCAGAATGGAACCGAATATGCAAAAGCTAATCTACAGGGAGGGAAGTACCAGTCAATTAATCAGGGAATAATTTCCAGGACACAAAAGAGGTCTTAATGGTGGAAAGTGAGAAAGGTTTCAACCAAAAAATATTGTAGATTTTAAAAAATCCACAAGAACAAATAGGATTTTGATCTTAGAAAAGGGGAAAACAGCCCATAGAGGCAGAATGACTGTCCATGGTGGAAGCGAATCGTTTGGGAACAACAAACTGCTTTGAAAGAGTAACAGGGCAGAACTCTGCCCTCTGAGAAGATCAAAGCCCTCAGCCAGGGTTTCTTCTACTGTAATTACGCTGAAGCTGGTACTTCTAGAGGCTCCTTTTATATCTTACGTTTAAGCAGTTCTGCTATGACGAATTCCCTCTCTTGGCCAAGAGGTGACAAGAAACCTTTGCATCATGAATGTAAATATGGACCACGAGAACCTTAGGGATGGACTTATTTCTGCATTTCTGTGGCAGCAGCATGGGGCAAAACACAGTTTTCATTGCAAGACCCTTCTCCCTTCTCTTTTGTTCTCCACCTACAACACACTCAACTGCTCCAAGTGCAAAAGGAGCACAAAGCTCTGAACAGTTGGAAACCACAAGCCCACCTTGCGAAAGGTCCGGTTCTGCCGCTGGAAGGGGAGGCCGGGGAAGCCCAGCCGAGTCGGCTTTAATGAGACCCCGACAGGTGGTGGCCCCAGCAGGGAATGTCTTGTAGCCTGAGGGAAAAACTGCTGCAGTGCTGGCGCTGTCATGTTAAATCCACGCAGGTTTCCTATAAGCGAACACACACAGCATATCACCACCCCGCAGTCTGTGAAGGAGAGAGAAAATCTGCCCCCAGGCAGTGGGTAGAGAAGGGAAGGGCTCCTCTGTGCGAGACCCTGTACTTTACAGGGCACTGTGTGGGTGCCGTACCCTCTCCGGCACTCACAGAACAGAACTGGATGCGATAGCAACTATTAGGATGTATCAGGCTATTTCATCATGATTGTCACTGCAGGCTCAGATCATTAGAGCAATTATTTGATCTGAGCACACTAGCGCTTGTGTTTGCGACAAACAAGCTCTCGTTTCACAAAAATTCATCCCACATTCGTGCAGCTGGCAGCTCACACCACGGCACGGATGCTGCTTAGCACAAGCCAGTTAACAGCATTCCATTTAAAACAACGCTGGACTCGTCAAACAAAAGATTCCAGAGTCCTCTCCGCCACCTGGTCATCATGCAAGCTCAACATGTCAACCTAACCTCTGCCACTTGAGACCCTGCCATTTCCAACTGTAACGCTCTGCCTTCTGAAGGGTCCTTTTCAGCACCCGCAGGCTATGAACTAAGCCCATCCATTAGTCCCAGCAAAGGCAGTCCTTGCTGTCCCCGTTTCCGAGGTGAGGGAAGGGAAGCGCACAGCTACACCCTCAGAGGCTGTCCACCTCTCTGGGAACCTGGACTTACACTGCAATTTTTAACTCTCTCACTGGAATCAGGGCATACTCTGGGTTTTTAGCAGCTGACAAAACAGGCCAGAGAAGTTTGGAGACAGGGACCCAAAATCTGAAAATCCAAGACACATTGGTTAAAGCCTGCAACACAACAGGAAATATTCCAGTACCCCACTGTGTTTGTCTTCAAAAGTAATCTAATTTCTTATTACTTACCATAAACAATCTCTTGCTGTAAAAAGCCATAGCTGTATTAAAAAACCCACATCTCCAAGGCAAGCAATCATCGCCTGCTCTCAGCTGAGTACCTTGACAGAACCACACACCCATTTCAACTTGAAGCATTTATCTTTTCCTATTCCCGTTGCTGAAGCCACGTACAGCCAATTAATTATTTATGCTCATGTTTCCCAGGTACAGAAATACTACGGCATCAGATATTCTTACACGTAACCCAAACCTGAACGAGCAAAAAAAAATTCAGCCCCCTACGAAGGGCCACACTGAACACTGCAACCACACTGCACGTTACCTGCGGCTGCAAGATCACTGAAAGAGGTCACAACTCACCGTGTAGAGGTGAAAAGAGAAGGTACCACGCTAAGTCAAAGTGCATGCAGAGTGTTCATTAACATATCTTATCCTGCTCTATCTAACTGGCCTCAGGTCCTTGGCATACCACTTCAACACAGCTTCTCCATAAGGGACGTTGCTTAAGAGAAAAGGTCAGCCCACACTAACATCAAACATCTCAAAGGAGTATAGCTGACTGGAGTGGAGTCAGACCTTCTCACACACCCATCTTCAGAGCGTGGCCTGTCCTTTCTCACTGCCGGTTTCTCTACAACCTGAGAAAGATCTGTAGAGAGCCACTGGAGTCACTAGAGAGCCCTCTCGTTAAATGGGCAAGAGAGAACAAAAGGAGAGTTAACGACATGCAGAATAAATCTATTGTCTTCACATCTGGGCATGATTCACAGGCAAGATAAAAATTGCAGGCATTAATCTAAGCTAGGCACTGTAAAACTACCCCAGGTACTGATTTTCTGTGTTTGAAAAGATCTGTCAGGTTAAGACATGAGCAAAAATAAAAGCACAGCTTTATTCCTGGTATCTTTATGTCAGCAATGCTATTATTAAGGCAGCTTCATAAATTTGTTTTGAAAACATCTCATCTGGGGAAAAAAAAAAGCCACTTGTGGAAACACAGTGATGGAAGAAGAGCAATATTATCCATCACACAAATGACAGTCGTTTCAGGGAATCGAAATTTCCCAGGCCAATTGAAACCTCAACCATTTTCCACCACCATATACTTTGTTTGTTTGTGCTGCACAAAGTTTGGACAAAGACAAGCACCTACTGCAAACAAGGTTAGCGTGTACGTGCGGGACAACAAGACAAATGGGTTTAACTTTCCAATCAGGAAAGACAAAGCTAAGTATTTCATCTAAATAAACTGATGAAAAAATACTCCACCGGGTCTAAGAGGGCAGGCACCTATTTAGTACCCAACCTGATGCCTTTTAGTGCCATCCCTGGTCGTGAACAGTTGGGCACGTGGGATTTTCAGCACCGAAGAACCTCTATGATGTGGACTATGGACAAATTTGAAGGAAAAAAGATGACAAACGAAACGGCCAAACACGAGGACTGCAACGGTTTAGCAAGAAATAGCTACACTGTGGGTTCGGTCCAGGAAGGATGATTAAATAACTCCAGTAAGTAAGCGTCTCCCGTAACGACAGTACCTTGCATCTGCTGCATGAGTAAGGCCCGCTGAAGCATAGGATTGGCATTGAGCAGCGATGGTTGGTTTGTTGCCCGTAAGCTCAGCATCTGTTGCTGTTGCGGTGGTGGCAAACCCCTGGAAAAGAAGGCGTTAATGGTAAGAACCCAATAAAAAACACACCCCTCAATTCCAGGCCCCTAACGAGTGTAAAACAGAGGAGGAAGGAGCGGCTGAAATGCTGATATACATGAAAAGATACCATACACCAGCACTGTATCCTCTTTCTTCCACTCTCCTGGAATTTCCAAAGCTGACAGATTGTCTATCAAGGAATTTGAGGTCAGAGAGAACTCCTTAGCACCAAGCCCACATAAAGCCTGTCAAGCAGCATAAAAAAAGCCCAGGAGCCGGCTGCAGCGGTACAGAATTACGCAGCACTTGTCAGTAGGAAGGAGCGATCTAGATCAGCAGCCACATTTAACGCAACAACAAAAAAGAAGTTCTAAAAACCAGGGAGTTTTCTCAGTAGCTTAAAGCACGCTTTTCCAAAATCGATGCCTCCCACACGGAGCCAGACGGGCCATAACTGTAAATGGTGCCCTCTAACTGCCAGAACAGGATGGAAAATTAAAGCACGGCCTTCGTATTTAAAACACGAGGAGGAAGAAGTAAGCGGAGAAGGACTCTCCAGCCCTATGAAGGGTGGAGCAGGCACGGGAGAAAAGTCTGAAGAAACTGGCAGGCGCTTCCTTCAGGCGATTGCAAGGTCAGGCCCACCTCTACGCACAACTGCTGACACAGCTGTATCTGCCAGGGCTGTGAAGAGGTACAAACACGGATCGAAAATATCCGTGCTGACAAAAAAAACCCCGACCCTCTCAACACCATTTACAGCAGCTCCTCTTCGTGTTTGCTGCTCTAGATTGTTCCAGGCTCAGAGCTGAGATATTTATGCCAGGAAAATCATGCTTTTCAAGGTGTAAAATGCACCCATGCTACCTCGCAGCCGCATACTGGCATTTTAAGGGCAGCTTTATTTGTAGTACAAGACAAGAAAATGGTAAAGATTTAGAGATTTGTATCTCTGAGTCCCACATTTACCTCAGAGAGCCTGTAAGGATAAAGTAATTATTGTAATTTATTAAATAACGAATTAACTTTCTTCTTAAATTCACATCCCATCGCTTTGAATTTCCAGAGGCTTTACAGAGAACAGTCACTGCAAATAAACACATCGTTTCGGAGGATTTGTGTCAGTTCTACAAATCTCAGCTCATCGGGGACAACTGCTCCTATCCACGGCGGTTATTTTCTCCCTTTCATTTTTTTAAGGAAAACCCCGGCTATTTGCCTTTTCATTTCTGGCAGCTGTCATTTGTCTTTTACCACACCGAACGTGCTTTTCTCCAGCCCCACAGCGCCCGGTCACACCCTCAGCGCTGGTGCGGCTGCAGAAACAAGTTCCATAATCTCACCCAAGGCCAGCAGACCCAGGCAGGGACAGAAAATAACGAAGTGGAGTTCAATAATGAAAGAAAGCGCGTGTCTCTGGTTAGGGCGGCTCAGGCAGGTGCGTACGAGGCTTCCTGCGGGAGAAGGCGTTTCCCCTCAGCGGGCCAGGGCCCGGGCGGGCGCCGGGCCGAGGGGGAG
>NW_010233719.1:0-533 GCF_000690775.1 Eurypyga helias
TCCTCCCTGCCTGGAACCAGCACATCTCAATACTAAGAAAAAATGTTTGGAGCCTTGCCAAGGTTCATATTATATACTCATTTGAGTTGAAAAAACATTTGTGTACCTCATGTTGAGGTATGCGACCAAGAGATGAAATTCTGAGGGAACAATACGGAGTCAGATCTAAATTTTATAGACTTCTGTCTCAGATGGAAATTATTTTTGTCTAAGAAATGTAACACTTAATATTTTCATCACTTTTGGGAATTTAGATTTTACTCCAGATGCATGGAGAGACTGAAAGCTTTGTTCATTAGTTTCCAACAGCTATTTGTAGTATACCCTTCTGGCTGTTGATCAATCCATGGCCTGTCTCAGCTACAGGTGTAGAAAATCCTGCTCTAAGGCCTTAATTTCATAGAATCATAGAACCGTTTGGGTTGGAAGGGACTTTAAAGATCATCCACTTCCAACTCCCCTGCCATGGGCAGGGACACCTTCCACTAGACTAGGTTGCTCAAAGCCTCATCCAGCCTGGCCTTGACGACACT
>NW_010233720.1:0-27734 GCF_000690775.1 Eurypyga helias
GCAGCCCCGCACGCACCCCTGGCCCCCGGCCCTGTCCTTGGTCCTGAAACCGCCACGTCCAGGGTCCCGGAGCCACCCTGTCCAGGGTGCTGAAAGCGACCCGTCGCCTCTCCGGTCTCCGAGCTCCAGTCCGCCAGCGGCAGAGCAGCACGACCTTCCCCTTCCTTGCTGAATGTCCTGGCCCTGGGCAGGGGAGGCCACCCCGCTGGAGCACGAGGACGGAATAGGAACGGGCAGAAATCACTGCCATTCCGGCCCTGCCTCCCTTTTCTCTAGCAGCGATTTCTGCCTGTTCTGAGCTTCGTTTTTTCATCAAGGCCTGGCCCTTCTCGAGACATCTTCCCCATGTCTTGCCTACAACCGATCTCTTGCCACCAAAGAGCCAGAGGGGAACTGAAGTCTGTACAGCGTGAAGAAAGGCCTTCCCACGGTGCCGCCGCCACCCTCGAAGGCCAAGGCCACTGCTACTGCAATGGGAGAAGGCAGCTGCGTGTTGGTGCCAGGGGAAGGTGCTTGTTAGAGCTAAGTCCTGCAGGGAAAGCTGCCATTCCTGCACATAAGGAGAGCTTGCTGTTGCTTAGCAGCAGAGAGTTCCCCTCGGTCTATTCAGAGAGGTGAACTAGGGTGGAAGCTGGACAACGTTCCCAGGGAAGCATAAAAAATAGAAAATTTCATCCTCCCTCCTGCACCTCCTCTTAGTATTTCTGCCTGGTGGCAAGGAGCCTTTCTGCAAATCTCTGCCCTTTCGGTCATGGCACAAAGCACGCATCTGGGATGTTAAATACACTTCTGTACTGAATTACAGTTGTCAAGGCCAAGGCAAGCCTTATGGAGGTATTACAGACATGACAATTAGGATTAAATGATGCTGCCTCACTCCTTGGCAGAGAAAAGGGAAGTAATGCCTCAGTAAGTATACTAAGGCGGTTCTTCATGTGTCCTGAGACCAAAAGCAAAACACCTGCTAACACCACTGGCCTTTGAATCCAGCTTCTAGTCACTCTGCCGGGAAGGACAGTCATTTCTCAGGCCAGTGAGTGGGTGTGACTCCCTTAAGCCTTCTCTTGACTACAGTCCTACACAGTTTTCTAAATCTTAGCAGGAATAAAATGCTGTCACAGTGTAACAACCTTGGAAGGTATGGTCTTCCATTCTTTGCATTTCTCTCAGAAGGGTCATCATCATCAACACCTTATTAAAGATGGCTACTTTTTTCAACATTAATAATGCATAGTGATAGTGCACAGTATTGTATAAAAAGATGGTGCTCAGGCTCCCTAGCATGAACTGTGTTAGATAAACAAAGCCACTGAAGCTGAGCATCTTCCAGTGTTTGGTGTTTGTAGACAACTCTACCTAGTTTCATAGGCAGGTACATCTGCATCATTGCATATGTACACAACCACCTAAATCCTGAAACTGTTGAGCAGCTTGGAGGCCTAAAGTTCTCTCAGAGTTGGTAAAATAGGCATCTTCTTTACAGGCTTATGAATTTACACAAATGCTGTATTATCAGACTGCAAGGCCTACCTTCTAAAATTACATTTTCCACAGCACCCAAAGTTCCTGTGTCACAATGTGTCTTCTTAGACCAGATATAGTTCTGGGGAAAAATAGGATTTCCTACTGCAATGCCATCTTTGACATTTTCCTGAGGCTTTAGAATTAAATACACCCAGCCTTGCTATGAAGCTGTTTGAATCTTGGCTTTTCCATATTTAAATGTTCCAGAAAGTTAGCTTCAAGATGTAGTATTCCCATTCAGTGGCACTCACAAGATCAACAGTATTTTCCAGCATGTATAGAAGTTAGGAAAAGCTTTAAAAAGCGGTCTTATCCTGCTAAGATCAAACACAGCTGCAGGTGCATGCTGCCTTAACAAAATGTACTATGAGCCTTCTCATTCTCCGTAGCCAATACCAGCCCATGCACAGAAGGACCATGAACTTGCCAGTATACTGAATGAGAGAGGAAAGCACAGCATGGAGAAGTTAATTGTAGAAGAGCTATACTCCAAGTTGCTACAGCACTATTCTCCAGATGCTTTTGCCCCACAAGAACCTCCTCCAGCTGCCCGTTTTGTACTCAACCACAGAACTGTGGTCTGCATCTTCCCTTTTGCCAGTTTGCACCAGAGACATTTCCCCATCAGCTCCAAGGACAAGGAGCTACACTTAATTCCTTACATCCCTGGCCTCCTGCAATTCCATTCCAGTGTTCCTAATGTCATGCTTCAGATGAAGAAACGGGTCCTCTCCATTGCTGGGCCAGGAGCTGCCTATTTTGGATTACAACTGCTCTTCCAGATGACATAAACCCATGATTTTCTTTCAGGCCGCTTCCTCACTTAATGGGTTCAATAATAGACACCAACCACCCCATTCACCAAACAGCTAAAGGCTGCAGAGGAGCTCTCTCCCAAGAACAGCATTCACAGGGCAAGTCACAGTCCATCTGATGCTCACACTCCATCGGAGGGTCCTGTTAAGGCATCACAGCAGCATACTTTGTGCATCACTTTGCCAGCCTGGTGAACTAAGAACACAGGCATGAGAAAACCTTTGCAGCACCAAGGGAAATTGGATGTTTCCTACTTGGCTTACTCATCCCCTCTTCATGTTTCAACTCCTGCTTCCAACACTGGGAGTATCTAAAAGATGTGTAGATGTTGCACTTACGGTTGTGGACATGGTTTAGTTGTGGACTTGGCAGTGTTAGGTTTACAGTTGGACTCGATGATTTTGAAGGTCTTTTCCAACCTAAACGGTTCTATGCTTCCATTCTTCTCTTTTCTCCCTAACTAATGGATGCAGGCAGATGTCCAGCTGCATAATACGGAACTGCATAAACAAGTGCTTGGACCTTATTGAAATGAGGTTTAAAGTTGAGGGACTTTATGAGCTGAGGGACACAGATTGAACCCCTTCGTCTGCTGAAAAGGAATTTGAGTATGCATTTCTCATGTGTGAAGGAAAATTCCCTCAGTCATCAGAGTAGCTTGCTCTGCACCTGCATGTCTGTGGCCGTACTCTTAGTCCCCACTGCTGCTCTACTTTGTACGTGTTGATTCAGCTTCAAAAGACAGAAAGCAGAATGTGAACATCTTGACAATCTAGTTCGGCATGGGAATATTGGGCCTGGGTCTTGGTTCTGTTCCAGAAAATACGTTATGGAAAATAGAACGTTTACAGGTGAACTGTGTATTTAATACAATTATCCCATAGAGTGGCACTTTTGCTTGTAACATATAAGGTAAAATATTAAATAAGGACTCAGTTTCAATATTGCTATTTACCAGTTTCTAAAGCACCAGAAAATAAAAATGCCTTTACTAGCTTTTCCTGAACATTTCACATTAAGTCTACATAACTTATTGATAAACTTTTAGAAGGGAAGTCTATCCAGCATGCAGTAGTTTTCTTCCACACCAGAAAGGAACGAGTTTACCTGAGGTATGACCCTGCTATTTAATATTATCCCTTTGTGTGTTCCTTAGCCTCTAGCCTCTCTCTTTCTGCAGACTTGTCCAGTTAATATATTTTCCTAATTTTGTCTTTGTGGAAATGAAGAAATCTGTTGTTGCTTTATTTTACTATTATTATTACTGAAAACTTGTATGGCAGCTTTTTTTTTTTTTTAATTTGTTCTCGTTGAAAAATGTTAAGAACAGCTTGTAAGGAAGGCAATGTAGAACACGTATCTGTATTTTAATAACTCTGTATTCCAATATTCTTGCAGTCACACTTCAATAGGTCACATAATGCACATATGAGCTCTTCTGGAGCCTGTTGTGCTTTAAAGAGTTAAAACAGATTGCCGGGTCTCACATCTCAACTTCTGCTTCTTGCCCAGGGAGAGGTCATATGCATTTGTATGGCGGCTTATGGGTACGAGTCTATTTTAGTGTTTCCTGCTCACTTCAATTGTTAAATAGAGAGTTTCTAGACTGTTGAATGGAGCTGATTCATAGTGAATTAGGGAGCAATTCAAACAGAAAGTAAGAAGCCATTTTTAACTATTTTCATTGGCATGAAAGTGCACTTACTACAAATTACTTTGAAGACCGATAGGCTTTACTGGGAGAGGAGATATTTTCAGAAGTAAAATGAGTTTCCAGGGACTTGACTTGAACTTAGATTTTCTTCGCATATCAGCAGTATTCTAGTAGTTGCTTTATTTTACTCCTTAATAAAAACATAAAATGTAAAATACACATGTATTTTAAAAAGATGCATTTTAAGTAACTCTATTTGAAGGAAACATAATGCCAGTGATATTATGAGAAACAGCTTTGCTGAACTTTTAAATATCTGTATTCTTTTGACATCAGTTTCTTACAGCTGTAAGTAACTTTTCGTAATGGATCTAACAGTAATTGATTTCAACTAGAAGATGTAGATTCAGTGTTGATGGGAGGCAGAATAAACATGAGTCTTCAAACATGTAAAACTAACCATAGAGCTGCATGGGTCCACAGAGCATTAACCGACTTCTCCCACATGCAGAGACACCTGTTGGTACTTGATTTTTCATCAACATCAATAGCGATGCGTTAATTCACCAGTAGAATTTATTTTGTGTTAGCTCAAGTGTGAAAGTCACACCGCGAAGTTCCTCCCAGTGCCTTGTCATTCATACTGTCAAAATGTAACCATTCAGTGGCACGTACGTAAAGCACAGGGCTTCTCTTAGTCTTTTGCTGGAGGATTACTTTTCCTCAAGGTCCTCTGCTAACACCTGTGATTGCATTACGTTAGGACTAATGCTTGAAAGGTTATGGTAGTGGTTAGCCTTGGCTTAGCTCTCAGTGCAGCCAGCATTGTTTGCTATTGATGGCTCTGCTTAGTACTTTGCTAATTATTTCAGCACCGTGAAATTATTTTCTAGGGTGATGTACTTTCTCAGGGTTGGCCAACCCCAGGTGTATGTGCTGCCAATACTCCCAGCCTCAGTATTTGTATCAGTTGGCCTCTAATCTGAAGTCCCAGGAAGTCTTGAAATTAGCCTCTGCTGTCTCCACTCACAACCCTGTCTCTTTTCCACTCCTACACATTACATCTTTGTTACTTCTAAGGAAGAGGAAGCTTAAAGAGAAATAATCTTTGGGATAGAATTAAACATTAGAAATAAGGAGATGTTTTCCAGCAATAGGACTGACTATCCGGTTTTAGAGCATCAGAGGCAGCTCCGCTACCCATTCTGGCCCCAGCCCAGCTGATGCGTGCAGGCACCGCCGGGTTTTTGATCCCTCGGACAGAGCTCTGTGGCACAACTCGTGCTTAAAAACCTTGGTGACTCAGAGTTTCTGGCAGAGTGACAGACTATCCAGGAAGCCGGCAGCTTGGGCAAAGAAGGTCTAATTAGAAATTGCAGTATGACACATACGAAAAATGAACTTTTTGCTGAAGTATGAACACATTAAGAACTATGTCATTCATCTCTTTTATCATGCTTGGCATACTGAAGCCTCACTGTATTCTGCCTGACTGCTCACCTTATGTATGTCAATAATTAGTTAAAAATGTAATGCCAACTACATTTTTAAAAATCATGATGTTAACATACATCTTTCATTCTATCCTCTATTTTTTTCTTCATAAACTTTTGAATTATTTGGAATCATTAAAAAATCCTACAGATGCTGGTTGATTAAAAAAAGAATACCCTCCTATGAAAACAAAATTCTGTTAGTGTATGTCCCGACGACATCAGAGAACCTGTACTAGAAGTCTGGGCAAAATGTTGACCAGAAAAAGATTAACTTCTTACACATGAAAACTGAGTTTCCAGATGGTGGAAGCTGCTCAGTACCTCTCGTTGAAAGCTTCCAGAAGGTGTCACTGTGCACCTACAATTTGAATGAAGAACCTCAATAGCTGACCATTAGTGCTAAAGCACTGTTCTTCCTTGTGCTATTATAGGGTCCTCTGCCCATACGGGAAATTCAATGGACTAAAACTAGAAACACAAATATTTTCCTCTTTTCATGATTAGAAAAGGAAAAAATATCTTCACAATATCAATGTCACCCAAGAGGTATCTATCCAACCATGACCTGCAGGAATATTCCTGATATTCTGGGTCACCCATAACCTAACTATTACACAGGATCCCTACTACACAGGTGCTTGGTACCTAATAAATACAGTTAAATTAAAGAGGAAAGAAAAACTGTCAGGACTGCAATTTTTAGGTATAGAAAAGTGTTTGTAGTTATATCCCAGAGCTGATTCAGAAAGAAAGATAAATGGTGCAATTTGGAACCAACGTTCCCAAACAGCTCAAGGTTTCAGTGTAGTTCAAAGTGTATCTGAAAGCCTGGTTGCACAGTGTGGCTGCAGAGTAATATTCCAGTTTGACAAGATTCCTGGGGAAGCCACTATGACTTCTGCCACTGATGTTTGATCAGATTTTGGACCTTAGAAAATCTGGAGGAATTGGTGGAATTATGCAGCCATGTTAAAAAGCTGATGGGAGAAAATATAACTCTCACAGGATGTGGCAGAGAACATGAAAAGACATCAGAGCTGTAATTCCTTTGAAAAATAAGAACAAAAGAATGAAGACCAGGTAATGAGAGACTGCTAAAGAGTATGAGGTTAAAAAGAATAGTATCAGAAATTAGAATGTTTTAGGCTGATAAATGTTGGCATGAGGAGCAAACTCTGTATTTGTCTCATTGCAGATTTGTTTGAGGTGGTGACCAGCAGTACTTCTCCAGCATCTTAAAAGAACCTTCGAATGATGGTGGGAGGAAGAGGGGCTGATCTAAGAATGACGATGAGGAGAAGGTGTGAACATATTTGGGAAATGGTAAAACTTCAGGTGAGATCTACCCCACTGCACTAACTGAACAAATACTGATTTAGAGAGGTCACTTATCTCTGTTATGTAGATACTCCTCTGGAAGTGAGCAGAAAGGCCTGGGACTTCCTTGCACAATCCCTTACTAATCTTTCTTTTAGAGACGTCTTATGAGATCTAACCCATATAGGAGTGCATGCCAGGATTACAGAGGCTGTGATTGCAGACAGCACACATTACTGGCTAAATGTCATGCTTGCTTTAGGCTTAGGAGCAGACTTACAAATGGTATCAGTTGCCAGGTCTCCCTTGGCACCACAGATACCAAGTTACAGGTTACAGATACAGGGGACCTCAAGAAAAAGAAGAAAGAAAAGAAAGCTCAAAGCTTTTAAGGCAGGTCCTTGTGCCTCTGTGAAATCACGTTTCTTCTGTCTGATGCTCAGGGAGACTCACACTCCTTGCTGCAGGCTGGACCTTTTCCTCTGACCACTCTGGGGCTATCTGTCATGTTTCCCTGCAACTGGAAATACATTGGACTTTGCTGCCATTCTAGTAGTGTCCGGGGAGAAGAATAACAACAATCCAGATGGGTAGAAATTTCAACAAACCTATATTTATATCTCATCTTTATGCATCGTTGTACGAAACAACTCATT
Organism: Eurypyga helias; assembly: GCF_000690775.1. Classification (NCBI taxonomy): domain Eukaryota; kingdom Metazoa; phylum Chordata; class Aves; order Eurypygiformes; family Eurypygidae; genus Eurypyga; species Eurypyga helias. Next base: position 7,464 of record NW_010233720.1, read on the forward strand.
AACAGAGCACACTTGTGGCAGTTTCCCACGTTACGCTACTGTTTTGAAAGACCATGTCCTCCTCCTGTGTGGACGAAACATTCCTCCCAATCTCCTCTGCAGCTCACTTCAAACCTACCTTCTGGCCGAACACAGAAGAGACAAAGTGGGAATGAAAGTGTCTTGTCTGCAATAGCCTATACTTTCTTTGATTTAACACCTTTAACTTCTTTCTCTTGATGATTTGGAAAGGCTGGTAAGAAACCAGGAGCGTTTGTCTTTTCTTTGTTTGAAGCGTGTCTGCTTACAACTCCGTATGATACTTGAGAGAGCACAGCTTTTTGATGAGTCTAAAACAATCTCATCGTCTGAGCATGCTATTGTTGGTCAGGTAAATCATTCAAGCAGATGTTATTCTTGTACTTCAATGAAGCGCGTGCGTTTATCTGCACAGGGTCTGTATGAACAGAATAAACACAGTGCAGTGAGGAAGGCTAGCCTGTCATAAAAATAGCAACCGTCTTTCAGAATCAAAAATCTCAGTAAACATAAAGTCTAGAAAAAACATCCCGGAAAGTCTGAAAAAACATCCCTGGCATTTAAGGCTGTGACTCACTTTATCAGTCTTCTGACTGGACCACTATCAGCTATTCCAAGCCAAGTAGTCCAGAAGGGCTGGATGTAAACCGAGAAACACCCTTTAACCCTCTTCTTTAGAGCCCATATTATATATAGGTGTTACAGATGTCCCATTTATTGACATGCAGAATTCTGTGTCATGTGGATCAGTAAATGGAGCAAGAATTTGCAAATGAAAAAAAGAGGACAAAGGGACAGAGAAGAGCAATGTAGCTACTTCACCCACAAAGTCTGAGCACAAGTTTCAAGTACCAAAAAGCACAAAGGATGCGAGTGCCAAAGCTTATTTGGGATACTAAACTCCAGGATTAGCAAGGAATCTCTAGAAGGAGATTCTCTTCCCCAAAGACATCCCTCCCAGAGGAATGCTTTTGTTTAAAAAAATCAGTTTGGTAATAAGAAGACCACAGATTTTACAAAATCAAGCATTGCAATGCAAGAAAATTAATACTTCAAAATATTATAATCCTCCTATCTCATAATAAATGCCAATAATTATACATTTCAGGAACAAATACTTTATCCTACCTTGGTCTGTCTGATCCACTCTTTTTGATATTAACTCAATTACCCTCAAAGGAAACAGTGAAGTTGGCACAACAGTGAGAACTGTTTTCTTCTTTATTGAGTCCTAAACAAGATGTCACAGGAAAAAATCACAGCTACTTCCTGAAATTAGGCCGTGTTCACAAATGGAACCAAATGAACAATGAGACAAATTGAGCCCTTCCCCTTTTCTGTATGAAATCTTCAGGCTGCACCTGACATTTCTAGACACCTGAGAATAATCATCCTTTTTGTGAGTGTAACAGTGTTTGCATTGGTGAACCAGGAGAACTGATGTGACTTTTTGTAAGATATCAGCTGCCGCTGGGATGGCATCACTGCACAGCTCCTGGTTTGTTGCTGTCTATTCTTACCTTTAACAGTCAGTTGATATGGTATCTTAGATTGGCTTTATTCTGAGAATAACACTAGAAGTATAACATGGAGGACAATTAGCCCCCTGCACTGTTTCCAGCCACATCTGGTGGTAGACTGAATACCTGATAAGTTAAAGATCTCAACATCCAAGCTCCTGAAAGCGTCACTGGAATCAGCACCCAGCATAAGGATGGGCTGTGGGAAAGGCAAAGCCTTCTCAGACATCAAAATCAGTCAGCAAGCAGGCACAGACCCACTGCGAGCCAGGCTGCACCAGTTCACCTGCTCACAGACCCCTGACACTTCCCAAGTGTTACCTTTCAGCCCATCAGCTGATGGAAAAATGCAGTCTGCCTGCCTCAGAGTTAGGTTTTAACACTTACCATGAAACATGCAGTTACTTATATCGAACAAGGCACTTTCATTCTCTGTGCGGCCTCTGGGATGAGAGTGGTGGTCTCACTCTTGCATTTCCTGGCTTGGTGGAGCTTTGACTTTGTCCTGCTCTCAGGAGGACGCTCCTAGCTGTCACCTAGCAACCTGTAGCTGGTCTTTGAAATGAAGATATTTGTGGTAGGATATTCTGATCTCTTTTTGCATCTTTCTTTTGACTGGAGTATAGAGAGAGTAAAAAGCTGTCCTGTTATTGCACAGAAGGGGACAGCAAAATGTAGGACTGAGTAAGCTCTAAATGGCTTGAAAGAAACATTTATTTTCCCTCAGAGTCTTTGAATTTTTTTGTGGAAAGATATTGCTGTGAAAAAGGGTGTAATGTGATTCATGACCTGTGTTTTTGCACCACTCATGGGACACGAGGCAGCATCCATTGCATACAAACAGGCAAGGGAAGGAGCAAATTGCTCTTCATGCTCACTACATGCACAACAAGGAGTAATGGATTTAAACTGCAGGCAGGGACATTTAGGTATAATATGGGGTTTTAACGGTAGGATGGGGAAGCACAGGAGCAGGCTGCCTAGACTGTGGAGTCTGTGATAGTGAGATTTCAAGGAACAGGCAACATAAACCTGTGCCAGGAAGGACTTGGGGGTGGTTGATCCTTGCAGCAAAGGTCAGATGACACTTAAGCTCCCACCCAGAAACACCTTCGATGATATTGCACCCTGTGTCTTTCTCCTGGTCACTGGAAGGATTTACTAATTAGAGGGGATTGGTTGATACCTGCAATATGGGCATGACTTATTCTGGCCCTCGGGGATTCCTCCGGCACTTGGAAGTCCCTGAGAAATCTGGGCCAAAAAAAAAACCCCAACACAATTCCTCTTTCAATTGCACATGAAGTGTATTGGAAATAAAACAGGGTGCTGCGGGAACACTGTGCTCAGGTGATCTCTACCACATGATGGCCTCTAAGAGAAACCATGAATCAGAGCAACACTAACTGTATTATGTCTTATCACCCTGGGGCTGGTGTTGCACAAAAGAACTTAAATGAGAGTTTTGTATTTTACTGGAAATCGTGTACTTTCATCAGTCTGGGTGTGAGCAACATATCATGGAGCAAAGTTCAATTGCTCCTGACCCACAGACACCAAACTAGCTAAGAAGGTCTCCACGGTCTTCCAAGGAGAGACTGGTTGTTTTTCCCAGGAATCATTTATCTAACCTGTTGATTCTTGCTAGGCTTGGAAGGTCTTGGAAGGCTAGCCTAAGATATTTGTAGATCCAAAGTTACCCATATCTTAATATTAGTCGATTTAGATTTAGGCTGAATGGGTTATTTATTAATCAGCATGACATTCTGTTCCACTTAAAGGAAGTAATCTTGTAGTCATGAAAAGGGTCTCTGACATACGGGCCAGTCTAGGATTGTTTTGCTGAAAAATTTCTGGAACTAGTTTAAGAACAGTTTATCTTTTGGTTTTTGTATTCATTAAATTCTTTCTGACAGCAATATCCTAATCAGCCCAGGATTTTGCATTTTTCCATTTCAAAGGTGCACAGATAAAAAGGAGGTTTTAGGGCTATTTCAGGGGTAAAATATGTAAATCACTAAATTGGAAAAATACATGATTGCAAAATGGTACAAATTATCTCTGAGGAGTAGAAAATTTTCACACCATTAATACGCAAGTAATCCACCCATTAATGTGTAGCACATTATTATTTGACAACTTCTGTAAAAGAATGCCCTCTGATTGCTGTCTGCACAGCTATTATTGGCTCATAGACAACCCTGAGCAATACATCTAGCTGTTGTCAGAACAGTGTTTCTGGATGCAAAAGAAAAATCTTTTGTGAATTTAAAGAAATATTATTATGCCATGTAATTACAGAATAGTTTAAAAAGAAAGACAGTGTGAAGGGCTCTGTTTCACAGAACAGTTGAGGTTGGAGGGGGCCTTTGCTGGTCATCTAGTCCAACCTGCTGTTTGCAGGCTTCCTAGGACTGTGCCGAGCAGGGTTTGAATGCCTGTGAGGATGGAGACTTCACAGCCTCTCCGGGCAACATGTCCCACTCTTCAACTACCCCCCAGGGTAAAAAAAAAAAAACCCAAACAACTACCAAACACTTTTGCTGCCTGATAGAACAATTTCTGCATAAGCCACATTCACCTGTTCTTACATTCACGTACGATGCTGAAGGTTAAAGCATATTCTTCTTTAGAGGAGTTATATTTAATGATTTGAGCTGCCTGGAGCAAACTAGTACACTATGGGCATTTAGAGGAGCATGGGGAGAAGAAAACCCTAAACTAAACATGAAAGGTCTCCGCAAGGTTGCCCAGGGGCAGCAAGCAAGTGGTGAAAATGAGTCCTGCCATTGGTATGAGCTAAGCCAGTGGCTTGTTGCGTGTCTTTCAGGGCTAGGCTTGCTAAAGGGTGTCCCGTCCACCGTACGTTGTGCTCCTCCATGGCTCCCAGCAGGACTCACAGGGCTGAATTAGGCACCAGTGCCTGCTCCTTCACCCTACATAAACAGAGCTGGTATCTAAACACGCCATCCAGAAAAATGCCAACACACTGCGTGGGGAGCTGCCTCACAGGGACAGAGGAAACTCTCAGTTGCAGGAAATATAGCATTTATGTTGCATTTTTCAAAGGAAGCTATAGGCCTGATTTGGCACTGTATGTGCATCACCTTTCATCTGGGAGCCCCAGCCCCAGATACCACCCAGCCCCCACCCACAGACCTACATGTCTGAACGCTGATGTTGGCAAATTGGTTGGAGATACAGGCTCAGATCCACCTTCCACTCTGAATTCGCATGGGTTGATCTCCCAGGTGGGTGACCTGGCTGCTGGTGGCAGTCTGTCAGCCTCTGCTTTCAGAAGCGCCCTCCCCGGCTCAGAGCTGGCTAAGCAGATGGAGGGGAAGGAGGAACACGGCTGCAAGGGACCTCCCTATGGATTTTGGTCTGGGCCTCACTGAATACCTGCTAAAAAGGAAATGTAAGTATTTCTCAGTGAATCTCAGACCTCTGCTTGGTAAGTGCCTTAAAGACGGTAAAGCATTATCACCCTCCCTGTGCAAGGAATATTAACTATACAGCAAAGAATGATGTCAACACAAGGGACAAGGGACACCTGCTATCCTTCTCAGACACATTGCAGTAAGCAGTTAGGCTATTCATTGGGGGTGTATGTTCTCAAGTCACCTCAGAGGAAGGTTTTTAACCTGGACTTCCCATGATTCAGGCAACAGCAGTAAGTGCTGGGCTATCAGATGAGAAAGCACTCCCCTGTCCTGTGTCAGGTCAGGGAGGTGTAATTTCAGGAGCACGTCTGGGTCTGTGATTCACAAATGAAAGGGGAGGCCTCTCTCTGTCATTTGGTGTTTCTGCCGATGGCAGAAACCTCTCCAGGAGGGTGGCATTTTGAGTCCTATCCCTGCGTACTCAGTTCTGTTCGTACGCATGCAGACACCCAATCCCCAGCTCAGACATCCGGGCTCCAGTGGAAATGCAGCACGCAGTGATGCTGGCCACTGGGCTCACTGTGGCCTGTTGTGCATCATGCTGTTTTCAGCCATGATAATTATTAAATAGCTATTAATATTTGTTTGGAAGTCCAGTCCTGTACTTTTTACTTGCCATGTATTAGTTTGTTTTACTCCCCTCAACCAATACAGAAAACCACAGGAGCTTTACCCGACCAGCAGATTTGTATTCTGATCAATGCATATCATTCAAAGATGAAATGTCTTTACCATAGTTACAAGTATTGTAGTTAAACTAACAGATCTCTTATTTCAGATGACCAGATGAAAGGCAGGACTGTAATCCCCCAAATGACTAGTGCAGTCTTTTTCACAGCAGGGATGACCTGACCCTAATAAGTGCTGTAGACTTGGGTATGGATTAACCCTGTGCCCCAGGAGCGCTTTGTGACTTCTGCAAGCAGCTATTCATGAAACAAGTTTTGCCTTGGAGGAATTCTCTCGTAAACACGAGAAACCACTGCCAATTTCTACTTGACCCCTCTTGCAGGTCTGGGGGCTGACAGGCCTTAATCCTTCTAATACATCTGCTGTCGAGATGCGCACCAGCATTTTGCTGGATGCTGCAGGTCTCAAAAGGATTGATACCGTCTAAAAAGATTCAGGAGTAGCCCTTTCTGAACTAGTAAAAACACTTCAAGGACAAGATAAATCATTGTTATAAAGGATACATGTCAAGAAAACAAAATTAACCAGCACAGAAGACCACAGAGAGATCTTGTGCTCTAGCTTGTCCTAGAAGTAACTTTGCTTACCTTTAAAACCAACCACATATAATTTTACCTCATTATGTTAGTCATAATTATTCAGCAAAATACCCACTCTTTTCCCTGCCTCAAAGTACACTGTATTATCAAAGAAGTTGTCAATAACGGTAGATGCTCATGCTTTAGTGGTCCTAAATACCCGGTAATACTTGTATTTCTCTCCCAGAATTCTGTCTCCCTTTGAAACATTGCTCCTGAATAAAACAGAGCATCAAATGTGTCAGAAATTTTACATCTACTGTGCAAGAATAACAATTTTTGCAAGGAAAGAATATTAGCTGCCAAGCGATTCAATCCACAGCCATACCTTTTACATTCCCTGCCCATCTCAAACATAAGAATTACATAAAATGTGACTATTAAACGATGCTTCAGCCTACTTAACTAAGCACTGCACCTGTTCAAAAGAACAGAAAGAATGTGTCCTTGGTATAAGCTACTGCTTGGTTTGTTCCTGACACTCTATGACACAATCACAAGCTGTAAGACATACAAATGCTACTGTGACTAAGTATGAAAACCAGCCTTTGCTAAATAAACACTCCTGACATGAAAATGTACTTGGGAGAGATTATATTGACTGAAGAGGGTGAATATATTTACCAATATTAGGACTCCTCCTACTCTTATAAAAGGAAAACAACTTCAGAGGGACTATTAACAGTCATTAATGGCTGAGAGCACTCATCACCTGAAACACTAGAGTACTCGGCAAAGCACAGCAATCATTTAACTGGCTTGTTGTCCTTTGCATCTTTTAGGATTTTTGACCTTTCTGGAGTTGTTTGTGAATGGATCTTTATTTTATCAAGCAAATCATGATCCACAGCATTTGCCAAATAATTTAGATGAGCTATGCGTGGTCATGAGTTACTTCCACATTACATGCAGTTCATGAAAGTGTTTGACATCTCTAAACCCAAAGGATTTCCACAGAGCTGAGACTAGCTAGATGAAGGAAAAAAGGATGCTACACTTACCCTGAGCTGCTCCTCCAAACAACATGCTTGTGGCCGTTTCAGCTTCTGCCTGGTCTCCCACACAGAACTCAAAGGGACAGGACTTGGCAAGCAGAAAGGCAATGCTGGTATAACTAGGGTCTTATTAGGCTTCAGCCTGCACGCTGATGTTAAAGAAAGCTTAACTGTTGCTCTCCGCCTTTCCTGTGCGCACACTTTCTCACTTCACACTATGCTTTTCTCCCCCTCTCTGCTCCATGCCTCAGAAAACAGGGGACAGAAATCCCCTACAGGTAAGGCAGATCTCAACAGGAGTTGGAAATGATTCTGCTTGCCAGGAGCAGCAAGAACAAGCCTGCTGCCTCAGGGAAGGTGAGCTGGAAGACAAGGAGATCCCACAGCCCACCCCACAGTACCTGAGCAAGGCAGACAGGACAGACATGGAGATGGCCCAAGCAAGGCCCAGATCATAAGGCGGTATCAAAGCAAGGCAGAAGTCAAAACCACCAGATCAGGTCCCGCAATCACCACACAAGTCCACCATGACAAGGGACAGCTAAGACCAAACCAGGAAGTCAGCCCAGGGTGGGGGTTAAGGTATCAAACAGGTTGTGCCATCCCCAAACAGGACATGGCTGCCCATCAGCTAGAGATCAGCACTCAGTCAGGCAAGGAACACCCTGGCAGGGCTGAGCTTAAATAGAGCTGTGAGTCCATGGGTGAGGGTGGAGGGCCCAGGTGAGGCTGGTCAGGTCCATCAACACTTATTAGTGCCCTCAGAGCCCTGACATGGCTGTCCTATCTGTGCTTGCCCAGTTATCCATTGTCTGTAGGTGTATTATGTAAAAGCAACCAAATCTGGAGCCTGTATGCTTAGAACTCATACTTATGGTACAGAATTGAAATGGGTTATACCCAGATATAATCTGGATGTGAACTTAAATGTGGCGTCTTTGTGGAGAACATCCTTATCCTCATCTGAGGAATGGCAATGAGCTCCATGTAACAGGACTTTGGCCAAGTTTTGTCCTTAGGAAAATAGTGTGGTCTACATGCAACCTCTTGCTATCTTCCTGCACAGTATAATGTGTCTGGGGTGTTTATTTCATTAACTGTCAAAAAGTACATTGGGCGCATGTGAGAATGGGTCTGTTCTTAGCTCTGAGTTAGGTAAGTCCTTGCATCTTCGTGTTGAGACTCATAAAAAGTTTATTCACTTTTTGGTTTTAACGTGTTTATAAATCAAGTTGCAAACGTGTCAGAGGGAAAGGCTTTTTAAGCAATGCAAATGGATATTACAAATAAGCAACTCACTGAGTAAATTTAAATGTCATGAAGAGAATTTGAAAGGCCTTTAAATTCTGCCTACCACTTTTCAAAAACATTTCTCTTGTCATTCAGTTTCTCTTTGAAAGCATTTTCAAGAATTAATAAATCTAGTTCAAGGGTTCCGTTAAAATATTTGAGTTTGGGTTCTTTTAAATCCCAATTTATTTATTATTTCAACTTTGGCATGTTGAATTAGATAGTAACGTGCTCTCAGAAGCATCCAGCACTCACATTCAGAAACATCAAATTCAAAACCTCACCTAAGGCAAAAGGGGACATGGGAATCAGTCTGATCAAAATCCCTGTCAGTCAAGAAAATTTATGGTTCTGAGGACAGAGTTTGTGTATAGCGATCAGTGTCACATACAGAAACATTGTGCCAGACAGAACCTGAACTTTCTGCAGGCTTCAATGCCACCAGAAGAAAAAAGTTTTGATGTGATCTTGTTTATTCTGGGAGCGTAAGTGACAAGCTGGTCTTGAACATTACAAACTTCATTTCTTAAATCCTGGGAAGTCATGTAAACCCTCTGTGCCTTGGTTCCCAGTCTGTGAAAAAGAAAGGTATTTCTTTGCTATGTGAAGTAAAGCTTGCAATTTATTTTAATTTCCTAGCCTTAGGGCTGTACACATTTCTAGATGGGTAAGTTTTCTAACTACCCATCACTAACCCAGCCCTTGTAGACTCATTAACTACAAGTAATATTGCTTACGTTATATGTGTGAAAGGATCACTTGATGATATTGTTTATGAATTTCTGGAGACTTGTTCTCCCCAGACTGTACATCCTCATACAAGAGCTTCCACATGACAGCAATTTCACCTCAGCTGAGCTCATGGAGTGTTTACAGAGCATCTCCTGGGCTGTCCCTGCTACCAGAGATGAGAGTCACACCAGTGGAGCTGCAGCATTTAGAAACATAAAGCACAGAACAAAGTAAACGGGGCAGATGCCCAGTGGGAGAAGGGAAGCTGACAGCACTGGTGTTTAAGGAACTGTGGACAGTAAGTGGCCTTAAATTTTGCAGTGTCATGTAGGTCCCTCTGCAGCTAAATCCTTCCATAGAGCAGAGAAATAATATGCTGAATAATATGCTGTCCTCTGTGAAGTTCCTGACTCAGTCCTGTGTACCACGTTCTCAGAGATTTGCAACAAACTATGATTTCAGGCGAGAGCCGTCAAAGCGATCACCAAGCCGAAAGGAACGATTCACCCGGGATGAATAATAGGATGGCAAATGAGAAATGACTAGGGACACGAGCTGTGCAGAACTCAGTATATGAGTTTCAGAAGGTATGACTACCAAGGGCTAAATTCGGGAGCCATTGTGCCCAAGATAAAACCCCCTCAGCTTTCAAGAGGGCCGAGAAGTCCCCAGGCTTGTGTGCTAAATGGACAGATAATGAGAGAGAATGACATGAAATTCTGAAAAGAGTACAGTTGGTTCATTATCAGAAACAGCCTCCTGATAGTGGCAAAGCAGGCTGAGTATTTCCTCTCAGCAAAAATCATTTAGGATTTCTGATGAGTGTATTCCTGTAATTGAAATGAAATGGCCTCCTGGAAATGGATGTGCATTGGCTAAGGAGATGGGATGGAGAAGCCAATTCTTGCTTTAACTTGAATATCTGTAGGGCAGATGTGGAATGGGGAATGGCTTCTTCCCCCATCTTGACTTTCACCAATCCTGCCAACAACCTTGGCTGGCTGCCTTAGTTCCACTCTACTCCTGTTCTAAATTGGTTGAAAAAAACCCCAAACTTTGTGGTTCCAAGAGTGCGTGGCTTCAATAACACATTCCCTTTCCCATCATGTGCCAGGGTGCACCACTTCTGCACCAAAGTTTTAGTAAGGTATGGTTTCTTGAACCTGTCTCTCTTGCTTTGTTGAGCTGCACAGGGGTGTGCTGATCACCATAAATAACGTTGGTTCACCCCTCAGGCAGCTTTCAGGCTTTTAACAAAATCTGGAGGATAGATGACTGTTGTTTTTAATTAAGGAAAATGGTTCAGCTCTACAGGTTCACTAGAGGGGATTTACAGTTAACACCCTAATACATTTTAATATGATGCTCTCTTACTCTTTCTTATTGCTATGTGATTTCTTTGGGATATCTTTTGTTAACTACCATTAAAAATCATGAGGTAGCATCAGCAAAAACTGCAGACCTCTTCAGTGTCTAAACACCGTGAGGCAACATGTTTTCCCTCACCCTTGTAACCACAGATTTGCTTCACAAAGTATGAATCATTTTTATGAGTTAGATGGATGTGCTTAATACGTTGTTTGAAAGCAGACACTTAACAGGAAGGCAGATCACCACCTTCTTTGTCACTGCGGTTGCCACATGCCAAGGAACAGAGGGCAGAGGAAGATGCTCAGGAATAAAGTGAAACTATGGGAATACTGATGTCTTGGTGACAAATAGTCTATGGCTGTTACACACGACATTAACACTTTCTTTCTGCTGCTTTCCAGACAACATTTCCTCCCTCCTTCAGGACATTTGGATAACCCTAGATTTTGTCTTACCTTGAAAATCCACTGTGCTGCTTTAATATCCTCTTCATCTTCATTTTGGAGGGTCTCCTTTGCTTGACAGTTGTCTGCACGGTAGCTGTTAGTCCTGAAGTAGAGCAAAACCTGCCTCCACATTGAGAAATAAAAAGGCTGTTCCTGAATCCAATTTTACAGTGACCTCGTGTGGAAAAGCACTGCTTTTATTTAACGATGAAACAAAACCAAATCCCAGACATTGGGCTGAATGACAACAACATAGAGCTGGCTCGTCCTTATACAGATGGGCAAACGTCAGGGCCTCTTGCAGCTTGCCAGTTCTTCCTGCAGCCTCCACAGGTCTGGAGACAAACAGGATTATCTGTCCTCAGATATCTGCAGTGCCTCATCCCCTCAGCACCATGCCAGCTTAGAGATTAGATTTACGACTTCGTAGGCTTTAGTAAGTTGAAAAGGAGGAAGACAGGTGCATAGCAGTTGAACTCATGTTGGAAACACAGGCTGTAACCATCACGGAACGTGTTTTATCAACTCAGAGTGAATGTATTTAATTTACAACTTGGAGGAAGAAGCAACTCAGCATGTAGTTATACTCTGCAGGCAGCACCAAATAGAAATGTCTGTCTTAGGTCAGTGGCACCTGTCAATCACGTTTTTTCTCACCGCCTGAACAGATGGTCTACTGGTAATCCTTCCATCCCCAGTGCAAACACCACATGAGCAGCAGCCATGGCCGCAGACAGAGACAAGCTAAATATAAAGACTAAGACTCCAGGTAGATTATTAATAGATTATTTCTCTTAGCTTCAGAGAGGGCTGCCCAGCCCTTCTGCCTGCCTTCTGTTTGGCAACATCCACTCGCTTTTTATTTTTTGTGCTTTTCGAAATGCAGATAGGAGAAACACAGAAAAATTGGGAGGAATATTGAATTATCATAAACTTTTCATTCAAATAATTATTTCAACATCATTTATAGTTCTGGACATTAGCAATGCTGTTGTAATGGGACCTTAGCAAATAAAAGTGTTCCTCGTGTTGGAGAACATTCAGGAGCCTTTGAAAAATCTTACCCTGGAGACAGCAGAAAGTCAAGCTCACACATTTGTTATTCTTACTGAAAAGAATTGAGCTTTACATTTATTCATAATTTCAAAATACTTTCAGTTTTAATAAATTGAAATTTTAAATTAGTATTTTTATTAGAATTAGCTGAAATTTCCAAAAATGCTATAAATGGGGAGCCAAGAGAGTTTCCACTTTGAAAGTGTCTGATGGGATGTTCTATCTATTTTGAAAGTTTACAATATCTCCTTCCAAGGTGAACAAGATGTCTATACCAACATTTATTTTTCTGCCAAGAGTCCAAGGTTTTGACAATTCAGCATTGTAGATACAAGGTAGGGCTATCACCACCTGCCTCCATAGCAGCCTTGTGTGGGTAGAGGTGCCTTGATCACATCTCTGTCTTTTTTCCAGAGAAATCCAGTAAGTGTCCAGGAGAAAAATAAAGAACAATGAGAGGACACTTTTTTTCCCAGCATTTGGCTTGAGGAGCCGAATTGCACTAGAAGGCATTGTGTAGTAAGAAAGCAGTTGCATAAGCTCTGGTAATAAGCCTGATTTTGGCACTTACTGCTGAGGTTTAGGTAACCACCGTTCCTTCCCTCTGGCAAGGCTCACTGCCGCAGCACTGGGTAGCAGCTCAGCATTTCCTTTTTCCTCCAAGAAGCTACTGCTCTGACCTACCATTTTTTGTATGAGAGAAGATGAAGTTAGAGGATCTATTCGATCTTTGTAAGTTATTATCTTTTATTTTAACCCAGAGGTGGGCTGTATTTCACCTGGTACTGCATCAATTTCCCAGAGAAGGGTGCTGCTTCTACACATTTGGGTGCTGACCCCCTTGTCCAGAAAAGAGCACAAAGCAGCAGAGACTGACAGTGAGTGGAGGGGAGATGCTGTAGGCTGCAAAGGGGGGCTGAGACTCAGACCCTCCAGCTTTCAACACAGAAGTGCGTGTTCATAACAGCGAGAAACACTTGTCCTGACTCCCTAAAATAATGTACTCTACTGTTTTAAGCCCAGCTATAAACAGTTAGTTTTGCTCTGGCCTTTTTGTTCCTGTTTCTGCACAATACTCACTTTCAATTTTCTGACAATATAGTATTATTTCATTCTACTGGGGGAAAAAAATTGAAGATGCATTTATTCCGATGAAATGTTAGTTTATTTTTCTTTTGAAAACACTGCTCCTGTTGAGGATAAGATAAGTTTTTTGGTTCCTTAACTGAGCATACAAAATTTAATTTCAAAGAGGCAGTGGAGCAATGAGAAGACTGCCTGGTGCGACATTTGCAAAACTGTAGTGTATTAGCTTTACCAGATCCTTCAGGCCGGGATCTGATTAATTTAAAAGAAAAATGAGCCAAGTCCTATGAACTACAAGAAAGTAATTCTATATTGGTTTCAGGAAGCAGGATTTACTTGTTTAAAAAGACGTTCACAGAATAATGATCTCCAACAATGGAACAGACACTAAGTGAAAACAAAGTAAGAGGAGAAAACACAGACAGACAAAGCGGTAAAAAATCCTGTTCACAGTGGGCCAGTCTTGCTACAATTACTCAGGAAAAATGCCCATTGAAGCACCCCGTATCTCCTCATATTGAAAAGTCAGTTCTGTGTCCATGAAAAGAAACCTCTTCCATGACAACCTTCCACACTTAGACAGGAGAGAAAAGAACCTGGTGTTCCCCATTCTCCTGTCCCACAGGTCCTCCCTTATGCCTGTGAGGTGGACATGAAATCTACTGGAAGAGATGGATTAAATGGGAAACACGTGAGATGAAAATAAGGAGAAACCAGAATGGTAAAATAATTCAAACCCATCCAAAAGTTACAAATGTCACAGAGTTTTCTCTCACAGATAGAAGTGAGTTGTATCCGTGGGGCATCAGGAATCACTGGGATTTGCTCCAGCGTGCGAGTTTTCTTTGTACATCCTTGCAATATCAAATCATGCCAGGTTTTTTTTTTTTTTTTCCAGATAATTTGGGCACCTAAAGACATATCTAGATGTCCAATGAGATTTTTCGAAAGCTGTTGTGCTCTTTTGTTCCATATCAATAAAAAGGCTTAAAGGAGCACCTCAGATGTGAAACTTCTTAGCAAAAATGCATCAAAAGAACTGAGAAAGTGACTGTCTTCTTCTTACTCGTAGTTGAAATATATATTTAAAATTATAAATAAATAAACATGAAATACAAACATTGAAGTATTTAAATAGTTAGCTCTATTATTTTATTCTGAAATTTAGAGATAGCACACACAATTTCCACCAGCAGAAGAGCAAATAATATCTTCTGGGAGACAACTAGCAGTCTTTCTCTTCAGGCCTTAGACATAATGTATGAGTGTCGTGGTTGAGGACCAGACGGCAACTAAGCGCCACCCAGCTGCTCGCTCGTGGTGAGATGGGGAGGAGAAAATATCAGGAAAGTCTCGTGAGTTGAGGCAGGGGGAGGGGGGGGGTCCTCGCGGGATCACTCACCAGATACGGTCATGGACAAAACAGGCTCGACTTGGGGAAGAAAAATCAATTTAATTAGTTACCAATCAAATCAGAGTAGGACAATGAGAGACAAAACGGGATCTTAAAAACACCTTCCCCCCCACCCCTGACTTCTTCCCAGGCTCAGCTTTATTCCTGATTTCTCTACCTCCTTCCCACCAGCAGCACCCATGGGGGCTTCATGCTGAAAGAAGTCATGCTAAGAAGCTCGCATCCATCCCTCGTCACGCAATGTACGTGTTGCTCCTTTCCACATTGCCCTCAGAGGATGGGGTTTTAAGCCTTGGAAAAGTAGAAGCTTGGGCACTCAGAAGACCTGATCAGAATCCCTGGGTCAATAACCTGAGGGTAAAATGAGGTACTTGTTTTAGGAATGGTAGCTCTTAAAGGTGAGGCTAGTCTCTGTGTTTTCATAGCGTATAAGTAACACTTTGAAAATGTCCTCCTTGACAAATGTTGCCATTTTTTATTTGTCAAGAATATTTTGCAAATTAGAGAAGTGTGTTCACTTTTCCTGACCTTTTAAGAATGTTTTGCATGGATAAACTTTCCGGGCTGTTTTATGCCTGTTAACAACTTGTACAGACATGCAGCAGACAGCCAGGTGACGTACAGAATGCTGAAAGGTTAAATGGCAGGTGTGCAAAACACTTCTGCAATTTGCAGAATATATGAGAGACAACAAGACATTGTTCTTATTACAAGAAGGAAAGGAGAACAGCAAAATACACTCACGGTCCCACTGTCTGTAGTCTTACTGTGAGGATGACTCATCTGCGTTCATTTTTCTGGTATTAAACTGTGAACATCTTTATTCTTTGTGATCCACGCAATTGATGACTTTTATTCCTGCATGCTGATAAGTGTTCCATTTTTCTCAGTGTTTCACACGTCAATGGAGTCACCTAAATATAGCAACTTCAAGTGAAGCTGCGCTGCCAGGAGTTAATGGACAAGCACTGATGTGACTGAAATTAGCTAAATGAGAATTGTTATGCAGCACCTGAATCATAAAGGATAGATGCTTACCAAAAAATTGGGGCATAGCACTTTTCCAATCATAACCCTTTGCAAGACCCAGTTCAGAGAAACAACCAGCATGAGTAAGGCACTACGTGGTGTTCTCTCAAGCTGATGGCATAGGATGGGATTGTACTGGTTGCTGAGGATCGCCTCTTGCTGTCATAGTGATGACAGGCACATGAGCCAGGTCCCCGTAATGACTATACAACGGTTTTGTTTCTCAAATCCTACCCTTGCAATGTGATGGACCTCCTTACGCAGCGAGTGCCTCAGGGGACTCACGCTGAGTGAAAATATCCAGATGTGCCCAAGTGTTTGGCAGAGGGGGATAAGAGGGCACGTAAAGCTGAGCACCATCCTGCGGCAAGGTGCACACAGTTTAGCTGTGCGAGTGTCAAAGGACTAGCACAGTCATCCACAAAGTTCTCACTTCACGATTTACCCCCTTTCTCAAACATTCCTGAGTGTGCTGAACAGCACAGCCTCCACCCAGATGCTTTTTGCACTCTGTTGAAGGCCCTTCTGCACTGTGAAAGCTGATAATTTCTTCCTACCCGCTGCTGTATACGTATCATTTGCGTTATGAACCAATGCGCAAGCCTTTCCTTTTAACACATTAGAGTTCATTTTTTAAGAGCACCTGCAGATGCATCTCCCTGAATGCCTCTTGAAAGTTCAAGTGGATGGAGTCTACTGCTACCAACCTTGTCCAAACGCATGAAGAACTCCAGCAGAGAATCACAGAATCATAGAATGGTTGGGGTTGGAAGGGACCTTAAAGACCATCTAGTTCCAACCCTCCTGCTGTGGGCAGGGACACCTTCCACTAGACCAGGTTGCTCAAAGCCTCATCCAGCCTGGCCTTGAACACTTCCAGGGATGGGGCTTCCCCAGCTTCTCTGGGCAACCTGTTCCAGTGCCTCACCACCCTCTCTGTGAAGAACTTCTTCCTGATATCCAATCTAAACCTCCCTGCTTTCAATTTAAACCCGTTACCCCTTGTCCTGTCACTACAGGCCCTTGTAAAAAGTCTCCCCCAGCTTCCTTGTAGCCCCTTCAGGTACTAGAATAGGTGTGAGACTGTCCCTTACGGAGCTGTAGTGACACTTTTTGTTAATGTTCACATTTATTTCCATACATTCTATAGAAAAAAACCCACATGAATGAAGTATATTATTATACAGGTATATTCAGGAACAGCATATTGTTTGCATTCTCTAACATGGTACAGGTTGTTCACCAATGTGATTCCTCTGCTAGAGACTCTACTAACTTGACTGGCATAGATGGCATGTCTACCTTTTGGTTGTTCCTTAAATGTCCTCTGGAACCCTGTTAAAAAAAAAAATCAATGTATTTAATTACTATTACAATTATTTCTCCTCTCTTTTAATTTCTCTTTCTGCTAATTCAGCAGGTGCATACTTTCACCCATACGTCTCACCCCAAGGTTACGGAAAAGATGTAGGAAAATACTTTTTACTGTAGTCTCTCAATCGTCTGTGAAATGAATAATAAAGACAGAGTCTGCCATTTATGATGAAGTCAGCACACCAAATCACAGCTTTTCAAAGTTCTTTTGTATAGAAAAATGACCATGTTGCCGTAGTATCCAAATTCTGACTGCAAATAGCAGTGTGTCTTCTTTGAGTCAGACGGGATGGATGGTGCCAGACTCTTGCAGGCAGGAAAAAAAGTCTGCTGCAGGAAAAAAAAAAGCGCACCACGAGTGACCTAATGCATGCTCCAAATAAGAGAACACAGTGGGCACCACGCTGAAAACATGAATTTATTTTTCTCACATGAACACCGAGTACCATAAAGTACTGAACAATACTGGGAACAGGGGCTAGAAGTGAGAGGATCGCAATCTGTGTATACTTGTATTCAGGTTCAGACAGCATACTTGGGTACTGGTAGTTGGGTTAAGCCAGAAGTGTGCTAAAGGGCTGGGGGATACACGCTGTGCAAAGTAGACAACAATACAGTGATTTGGATGATTTCCTGGAAATAGGTGATCTCCAGCAGAAGAAATGGCTTTGCATGCCTAGGCAAGTATTCTTATCCTGCTAGACACAGAGATGGGCACATGATGGGAAGCAACACTGTGTCTTAAAACAGGTAGCTGGAACTGCACTTTCAGAGTCGCTGATCCAGTTTCCATGGGTTTACTGAGTACAGCTATTGGCCTGAGCTTGGAAGCGTGAAGGTGGAAGAATACCATATCTGGCTTAGGTAAGAGAAGGCACTAAGTTATCAGTGTTTTCAGTCCTGGGAGATTTTGGGGTTTGGGCAGAAGTATCATTGTGGACAGCTAAGGATTTTTCAAGGAAGGAAAGCCTGACGTGCCTCCAGCTTAGATAAGGGCCGAATGGTAGTTTGTAGGATCACCTTTGATGTCTTCCTTCTGCAAGTCCCATTTAAAAAGCATCAACCCTTTCCCAGACTTTCTTGTAAGCCCTTTGTGCTGTAGTTTCCTTATAAAATGGGTAGTTGTATGTACCATCAATGGTGATGTGATTTGAAATGAGTGTGGAAAAGGTGAGTATGTTTGTTCCAGGTGCCTGATGCCAGATTTCAAAAGAAGAGTGGCGAGTGAAACATGCTATAAAAAGGCAGACCAGAAGCAGGAAATACAGAATGCCACGGGACAGAAGTTACACTCACAAAAGAGGAAATGGTTAAAAAAAAAACCAAAACTCTATTCCTGTCTCTCAGCCCTGAAATATTCAAATAACCTTGCAAAGTAACAGATTTCTATTCAAGACTGTAGAGATTTCTATGCTAGAGATGAGGAGTTGTGCGAGCGTTTCTTACCGATGTATGACAACAACCTATACGTAAGAACACAAACGTGTTAGGTTAAACCTCAAAGCCTCATGGGCTGGGTAGTCTGCAGAACCACATTAATGGACGTGTTTGTTACAGACTAGACAGTGCAGAATGTGCCCACGGCTTAGAGAGCTTTCTTCTGCTAAAACATAAAGAAATGCAAATGCTGTTACTTGGACATGGGATTTTAGCTCAGTGGTCATCTTACAAAGAAATCAACAGTTGTGGTATGAAGAAAGATCAATTTTAAAGGAAAAAACAATCTTATGGTGGAAGTATAATTAATCAGTAGTGCAGACCCTCCTTGAGTTAAAAAGCACTAAGAGAGGTGATGGTCAGGTATAATGTAAAGAACAGTGTATCCTCTAAGTGGGAAATACAGAGACCCTAGCAAAATGAGACGTTAACTGTAGGCATCTCTAGGCCAGCTCTACACTGGCCGTCTTGACCTGCTCACACACAAAACTTCCTAACCTGTTTCTCTCGTCTCTGCCTTTCCCCCCTTGTATGTCAGGAGAACTACTCTTCAGGATAATTTCTGACTAGAAGTGGTATGCCTATGCACTTCATCACAGTATGACTGGAAAACTTCACTCAGCATCCAAAGACAGAAGACTTTTCTCAGAAATATGGAAATTTAAGCCTGGGGTTTCTGAAATGCTTGGGCTTTTGGTCTGAAAAACTTCATTTTGCTTCTGGAGACAAAGCCCAAGGTATACAGGCCATTTTTTTCAAAAAGGAGCAAGTCGTGCAGGGTGTTATCTCCCACTGAGATACGACTTGGGAAGAATAAAACGGTGCGCTTCCGGCACACAACCCGGTGCAGCTCACGAGGGGAGGGAATGGTGACATGGTGACACAGCAGGCTGCGAGACCCAACACCACGTGGCACAGGCAGTCACACCTCTCTACCAGAAGCAGAGGCCCAGGAACACCTGCCTGCTTTCCCGCTGTAGGAAAGACTAAGCTTGCGCCATTATAATCATTGAATCACAGAATGGTTTTGGCTGGAAAAGAACTTTGACATCGAGTCCAGCCATCAACCCAGCACTGCCCAGTCCACCCAAAACCATGTCCCTAAGCACTACATCAACTCGTCTCTTAAATCCCCAGAGATGGTGACTCAACCACTTCCCTCGGCAGCCTGTCCCAGTGCTTGACCCCACCCCCTTCCCCCGGCAGCCTGTCCCAGTGCTTGACCACCCTTTTGGGAATGAAGTTTTTCCTAATATTCAATCTGAACCTCCTGTGCCAAAACTTGAGGCCGTTGCAGCATGAGGCAGAAAGCAAGAAAACGCTGGGCACAGGGTAAAACGGGCAGAGCCCCGGGAGGCAGGTCAGTGCCAGGAGCATTGCCCACCATCTCCCCGGCCCGTTCCTCTACCCGGGCTTCCCGGGTGGCCCCTCGGCCCGGCGGGGTGCGGGCTAGAACCGCAGGGGTGCCCCAGGGAGAGCGTGTCCTGAGGGGGAGCACCGAGGGCAGCCTCGTGTTCTCTCTGTGGAAACGCTGAGGTGTTTCCTTGGCAACAAATAGCGCGGGCGGGCACCCACGCGCACTGTGCTCCCATCCGTCCTCTCAGTGCCGGATCAGATCCCCTCATAAAATCCCATACGTATAGACGTGTGTTTCAGTACGTACCCTAAATAAGCATGTACAATTAACCACGTACAGCCATGACCAGTAACGCACCCCACGACCCTGCCTGGGTGCGAGGACCCCACAGACACGCGCTAACATCCCGCCCTAATGGCGGCCCGGGGCGGCCGC
>NW_010233721.1:0-12688 GCF_000690775.1 Eurypyga helias
TTAAAAAAGCGCTTTATATCGTGCTTATGTCTTTGGTACAAGTGAGTAATGGGTTTTGAGAGCCTGAATGAAGGTAGAGTGTGTCTCTCCAGCCACAAACCCCCTCTTAACTTTTTCTGACCTTGCTGCTGGCTTGAGACAAGTCTTGGGCTTTGTCTGCAAGTGAAGGCAACCTAATGAGTCTGTGGGAGGAGAGGGAGGAGGTGAAGTGGATAGAATCTGCCTCCAGGTACTGTCTCTCTTCCTTCATGCTCCTGGAGGGGTAAGGCTATGGAAGTATTGCTGCATCAGCTGTAGGTGAGGGCCAGTTGCAGAAGCTCAGAAATACCAGATGACATGGAGCAGAACCATGCTGGGTTGTTGCAACTAAGGAATAAGCAGGTCTTATGGATAACTTGATCGTAAAGGTGTTCAGTATTTCTCGTAGCAGCTGATATCACGTAGAAATGTGATGCCATCATGGGATTGTTTTGTGTATTACACACGTTGCACACCATTAATTGATATCACCCAATGCTTTTAATAACTCACTGCCTTTAAAGGTCTATTTTTAGTTTGTTATTGTGGCTACAATTCAATTGATAAGGATTTGTACATTTTCAAAACCAAGCATTTGTTAAGTTCATCTGGTTTTAGAAACTAGTTTTCCCTTAAATGATTTCACCAATGTTAAAAATGGAAGTCACACAAGCTTTTCTCATACAAATTGATTTTGAATCTTTGGTAAAATACCACACAAGTTACTACCAGTCTTTTAAAAAGCTCTGTGCAGAGGTTTCTAAAGCAATAAACTTGGAGATTTAAAAAGGATACCTTTGAAGGATCTCCAACTGAAAATAAACCTCAGCAATCAGCTTACGTTTATCTGACCTTGTCACAGAAAACATTGGTCTCT
Source organism: Eurypyga helias (assembly GCF_000690775.1). Classification (NCBI taxonomy): domain Eukaryota; kingdom Metazoa; phylum Chordata; class Aves; order Eurypygiformes; family Eurypygidae; genus Eurypyga; species Eurypyga helias. The sequence goes on from NW_010233721.1 coordinate 896, forward strand.
GCAACATGTGGGTTGCATTCCAGAATCTTGACTTGGTTAAATTAAATTCTCTCTGCAAAAACTCCTCCCTTCCTTTTGCCCCTGTATTAATAGAACTTAATAGGTCAAGTCTGCAGTTTACTGTGATTCTGTAATATCTACCAATATCTGTTAAAAGTTAGATTAAAAATGGTAGTTTAAACATTTGGGAAAAAAAACCCAAACCAAACCAAACCAACCAACAAACCAAACAAACAAAAAAACCCAGAAATCTGTGCCAGCCACACAAAATTCAGTGTATTATTAGCTAGAAATATGTGGAACACCCTTTGCTTATCAGAATGTATTTTCCCTCCATATTTGCTGCAATTTGTAGAAAGATTTTGAAAAGTTACTACATGTAGAATTTTTTTAATGAACTGATATTCAAGATTTGTTACAAATACATAATTATAGAGAAGAATAATTGTAGACAAATCTGTATCTGAGAGGGAAAGACAATTTTTCAGTAAATAGCCCCTAGGTATTTTTTCAACCCATAACAGTTTCATGAACTGTAAGAAATATTTAAAGTTGTAGTTGTGAACCTACAGGTTATAACAAGTCACCAATGATATTTTGGGGTAGAGTTAGTGTCCTGTTTATACCTGCAGTCTAGGGCTCTGAACAGTGCTGCCACAAAAAGATTTACTGGCACACTCATTTTGTGGGATGGAATAAAGTTGTGATGCAGTTTGTTGACTGTCCCATGCTACTTGTACGTCCTAATCTTGGATACACGTATGACTCTATGTTACAAAGTAGGGGAAAGTGTTCAGGAGTAAAAGGAAGACTTCATTTCAGTGCAGGAACACAAACTCTCCTTTTGCAAGGTGATGTAGTTGGAACTATATAGCAACTACCTGTTTTTCCTCAGCCTACAGACTTATTGACTATCCATGAATATCTATAGAGCTTTATTGTTTAGATTTTTTAATGGAAAATAAGCATATGAATTTGAAATTAATCCATTGCAAGAAAAACTGGGACAGCTCTGTGTTTCAATGATTGCCCAATGAAGGAATTCCTGTTCTTCAAGAGAAATCTGCTTCCTCTGGGAAAATCTCTGGAAATCTTCGCATACTGAGCATTTTGTTTCCTTGGAACTGATTTCCTACACGTAGGACTTTTCACATAGTTAGCATACCTTATGTTAGCTTGCATGTTCTTTTTAAAAAATACACTGTGTAGAAATCTCCCTCTCAGCATGAGACTTCTGGAGGCTCAAATTTTTTGTGTGTAATGGGTAAGGAAATAAAGACAGTGGCAGATCTTTCCCCCTTGAGGTTTGGAAGAAGTTGATTAGTACAAAGGGACTAGAAAAGCATCATTGTTTTTTTAGTTGCTGATTACACTCAAGTGAGATGAGTGCAGAAGTATTTACTGTTAGAATTATACCTAAAAACAAAACCCACAAAAAAAACCCCAAACAAACATTTCTAAGGGTTCTCTGTGTTTGAATGGGCAAATCTTTATTTTAGGAGAGAGCCAATTAGATTCAGATACAGACTTTATTCATCTCACAGAATGTGGAGGCTTTGTTTGCTACATCAATAGATTTTTACAGCAAACAAGCATTTCTAAGCTTGCAGGATTTCCAAAACATCTGTGTTGAGGTTGCAGAGCTTGTAATTCCTTTGATCTTGTATTGGTCTGGAGTCCTTGAAAGTGGCAAGAACAAGGAGCAAAGACGTAACTGTCTGTGAGGTTTATAAGCACTTTTGCCAATATTTGCAGACATTGTAAGCTTCATTGGCAGGGCTTAGGGACTCTGTAAATGTGGTAAGTCTGGCTTTCACAAAGAACACAGGATGTCAAATAATCATCATGATAGCCTCGTACTCAAAAGCAGGAGAGTTTCTGGCAAGTTTAAAATAGGTCCGTGCCTGAAGTTACATTATAGAGTAATCTGTAAGATCAGTTTGACGTACTGAATCAAAGCTCTTAAAATACAGCAATTTTCTGTTCATCAGTAACTAAGTCCCATAACTGATAAATGACTTGATGGATTAACTAACAATGTTCTTAAACTTTCCATCTACTTAATAGTTGCATTTGAGATTTATGGTTGAGAATAACCTTTTTCCTGTTGACAAGAGAGAAAAAATGCATTTAAAATAAAATTGCAACCATAATACCTTCTTATGGATACCTCAGGAAGAGAGATCAGGAATGTGGGTTAGCAACGCCATAACTTAGGTGAATAAAGTTTTCTTATCGGTGATAATTTCTAGTCAGAATTCATTCAAACAGCTCCCATCCTTTGTAATCTGTACCATTTTATGAAGGCCTGCACTTAATCCTCTCTCTCTCCAAACTTTTTGCCTGGTTCCAAGACCCTTTTATGATCCTCTTCTTAACTGAGAATTGAAAAGCTGAGGAAAATGTATGGTGGACTGTATCAGACATGAAGAATTTCAGAGCTTTCTCCCACACATTTCCTGAAAAAATCAAAATAAAACTGACCAGAATACAATTTATGTAGAATTCACACTGGACGCTTGCTATTGCACTTTGTTCTTAAAGAGTGATTTCTAGACTTGCTGCTCTCATTTTCACATGTCAACATAGTGTTCATTCGGAAAATGAACACTCACTTTAACAAATGCTCCTTTCTAATCTTGTGTCTAAATCCAGTTTATGAAGGAATCTGATCCTCTGTTGAAGGCTTTTACTGGACATCTGCCAAATTGCTACAATATTAATTTGCAACCTAACCTCCGAATGGGTCCCTGGGCTGTTAAATGTAAAGCCTCAATGTTCCAGACAATCTGCCAGCGAGAAAAAACAATCCTTTCTGGCTATCAAAGGGTAGTGACCATGGCCAAGGCCCTGTCTCCTAAGCGTTGTTTTAGCTTGCTCTCAGCATACATCATGGATGCTGTTGTACAGAACTAAACAAATGGGAACTGACATGGAAAACATAATGAAAGAGAGCTGGATGTAGAATGAGATCCTCACAAAATATACACTTCTTTGTAGTCAGTTAGACATTTTGCTTTCTTATTCCTGTCAACGTACAGACATTTCTTGCTCAAGAAACGTTTATGCAGCAGTTAATGACCACAAGTGAAATTAAAGTGTTACAGATTATTGAAGGAAATGAGTACTTTTTAAAGGAATTTAGAGACAGCTTTCACCGGTTTCTCTTTGAGCTGAAACAGAAACTCTTCAGCCATCACTTTATAAAAGGGTAAATAATTTTATAGGCTAAAATTAATTTTATAAATGTACAATTATCAAAGTATTGAATACTTACATATGTTTATTTGAATCTCTGCTCATTGCAATTTTAGCATTCAGACCTCTTCAAGGGAAGAAAGGACTTCTGTTACTGTATTTCATACTTAAAGCATAATTCAGGCATTGTCATAATTTAAGAATTATTGATAATTTAAGAAATATTGTTCATATACCCTCCACCAGTCAAAGGCAGAGATAGAGGGGAAGCTACTGAGTGACATGGGGTTTATTGCGGTCAGTCAAAGCCTGAGACTATTTTGGAAAACAGAAGTCTGTAATAGACACTACTGGTTTTCAAAGAAGACATTATACTCTAAGCTGAATCAGCATGCAAATGATAAACAGTTGTGAAAAAGCCACCACAAACTGTTCCTTAAACATTTTGCAGGTACCTCTGTGGTTCAGGTGACAGCCACTGATGCAGATGATCCTACTTACGGCAACAGTGCTCGAGTGGTCTACAGCATATTGCAAGGACAACCTTACTTTTCTGTGGAGCCAAAAACAGGTAACTTTCCATAAACTTTCTGCAGTAATGCTGAGAAAAAAAAACAAAAAAACCCCAAAAAACATTAAAGCTGCTAGGAACTTACTAATGTGGTCCCTTGGCTAATTGAATACATTTGGAGTTTGTTGACCTTTTAATCTCTTATTCTTCAGAATAGATTATGAAAACCACACATCTGAGCTATGCGATAAGCAGACATTGCTGGAATGGGAATTTTTATCTTCTTGTCAATCTACCAGCTAACGGGTCTGCTGCCCATTGCTGTCTTTCTGATCAATGAATATTTCAAGATGCTGTGAATGAGTTTTTTTCAAGATGTCTGGTTTAGAAATATGTAAATGCCAGTTAGCCAGATTTCTTTAAGTATAGATCTATGGCATGATCATCTCTCCATTCTACTTCTTAAACTGAAGTTTGCTTTTGGGACATGTATCTTTTCTTTATTAGTTTGAAGAAGAAAGCACTGGGCTTCCTATCCTGGTCTGATACAACATTTTGCTGCCACTTTCCAAACAAAGTACTGCTAGAACTTGCCTTACTATTTTAATGAAATTTTCTGAATAATTTAAGCCCCAACAAGATGCAGCCTTTAATCCTCTGTCAGTTTAATAAGAATTACCCATTCTACTGTATCATTTCATAGAGTGGGAAAGTAAGTTGTCGTTCTGCTCAGTTCATTTTGGTGCCTGAGCTTTCACTTCCACCTGTACAGAGAAGAGTTATAATCTTCATTTCTGAGGTGAACAAGTCGAGACAAAGGGAAACAGACTATTTAAACTATTTATCATAAACAACCTGTGATGGAAATCAGACCTGAATGCCAATGTCACACCCTATTTAACAATATCTAAATTTGCAGAATTCAGTACTATAGTTATCTTCATACCGTAAAAGGTCCATCCTCAGCAGGGATATCTAGCACTTTCTTTTTTCCCTAATTAGTATGATTTATAGTGGATTTCTTTCTGTCTCTCTCTCTCTCTCCATGTGTATGTATGTCCAGTGTATATTGTCATAATGACTGCAGACAGCCCTTGAACAATAATGTGGTAGTTTCTGCTAAATCAAAATCTTTAAGGATTCAGACTGAAATGTTTGCATAAATTTTCACTTTGCTGTGATACTGGAATTTCTTGTGTGCATGATAGTTAGCTTCCAAATAATTGATCAACATTGCCTGGCAATTTAACTATGACAGAAAAACAAGCAGGCCAGAAAAAGCAATGTAGAAACAATAAAGTTATGAAACCATATATTAATTATATTTTAACATGTAAAATGGGTGACATAGTGCCAGACAGTCTGTTTCTGAAATAAATGTTTCAACCCAGGGATGATTAATGGCAAGTTCTAGGTTCATAAGGGAAAAAAGAAATAAAACTCTAAATAAACATTCAACAAATATCAGAGGAAGAGATATGTGTCCCTGTGTGCCTCTCCTTTATTTCGTTTGTTTATGTTTCCTTTGCTGCTGACACTAAGTGCTGGTGGAGTAAACGGCTGCCTTCTCTGGAAATCAGAGTTAGCGGCTGTACTGTGTACTGAGCATGAAATATTCATAAAGTCATACCATTTTCAGGAAGCGTATGTATTTTCTGATCTGTATCAACAGAAAGGAAAGAATGGAACATGGAACTTTCTTCTGGTATTCATTTCAAACCAATTAATTACTAATTTCATGCAGATCATCAAATGAACATAAAACCTCCTTCAGATATTACAGTATTTCGATTAATAAATCAAAAAGCTCTTAATTACACTACTGCTTCAGAAATGTGTATTGTTAAAGCATATATATCGTAAATAAGATAATTTCATATATATGTGGACTGTAGCATGATAACGATACTACTAAGTTAATGTGGTGAATGACTCTTCAAGACATTATGAAATAATACTGACCTTGGAATCTTAAATACGAGTATAGAATATTCTGTTCTTCCTAGTTCTGAATGAGTGGGAAATCAAACCCAGAAGATAACATCTTCCGGGGAAGGGAGTGTTACCCAAGACATTATGAAGTTTATAGTTCAGGGAGAACATGTTCAGAAAAAAAATTCATGCATGGCATTACCCAAAGAATCTAGCACTAAATTAAAATTGGTGGGTTTTGGTTATTCCTTAAAATAATCTTGTAGTATGTCAGTTCAGCTCCTAGTCAAAAACTGTGATATTAGTGTTGCAATTAATTCATTCCTCTCTTGTTGCAATCATTGATCTGCTGCTACCTTTTAAAGGCAAAATCAGCTTTCATGGTAATGTATTTGATTGTGCACTGGCATATCTCATCGTCCTGCAGGTGTCATCAAGACTGCCCTTCCAAATATGGATAGAGAAGCCAAGGACCAATACCTACTAGTTATTCAAGCAAAGGACATGGTTGGGCAGAATGGTGGGTTATCAGGGACTACATCTGTGACTGTCACCCTGACTGATGTTAATGACAACCCACCCCGCTTTCCACGACGTAAGTTACTTTGTAAAAATATGACTTGTAATATTATTTCTAAACATTGTTATTTTCTTTACATGTCATGCTATTTCTAAACAAAAAGTGCTCAGCTTCCATGTTAAACACTTTGAGAATCACTGACAGCAAGGTGTATTAGTATCATTATATTGGAAGTTTTTTTCTTACCTAATGTTTCAGATCAGTTGGATGGAAGTGTTGTACAACAGGTGCACTTATTAATGTATTTTATTTCCTCTCTATGAATAAAAAGACAAAAAAAGATACACCTTAGTAAATATTTAGCTCTTTCCAGTTAGACTTCCGGATACATAGTTCTTCACTTTGACTATTAATCCTTCATATTCCTTTGGCATTTTAGCAGGATTTCCCGTGTTCATACAGTGTTTCCTAAGGAGTTAATCACAGGAGAGCTGGAAGGTCAGCTTCCCTCCTTTTACTTTATTTGGCCAAGGTGTCTCTCATCCTCACCAAAGAAAAGAGTACACAGTTGTACGCTCAAACCCGAGTAGCTCAGTTTATTAATAGCATTCTCTCTGGGGTGTTTTTTTCTTAAAAGAAAAAAAGAAATCCTTGTTAAGTAGAATTAAAATAATATGAAGAATATGTTCATGTCCACTCTAACCTCACCCCCAAAGATATAAGAAACAGATTGGTACATAATAGATCTCCTGTTATTTCAAGCCACCAACTGCTTGAAATAACAATAGAATAACAGAAGTAATTTTTGAAGGTGAGGGCGTTATTGGCTACAGACTGCACTCAGATAACCTTTTGACAGCATATATATAATTTTCTATTTGAAAGAAAAAGCTGGAATTTTCAAGAATGCAGATGGTGCACTTACTGTTAAAGAAATTAATATATATTTCTAGTCATATTCAAATTACAAACTGCCTAATCAAGATACACAACAATAAAATAATGAGAGTTTACATGCACATTTTTTGACTTACTTGCTTTTTTTTCCTCTTTAGTGGAAAACAAGGTAGAATAGTTTCTGAATTGGAACTCTGTAGAGGCATTCCGCTCATGATTTGCACTTGAGTTTTGATTTATGTTTTTGCATCTTTGTCTTGTACTTTTGTTCTCACAGGAAGAAATTATGCCCGTAGAATTTAAGTATGGAAAACCTAGCAAAAAAAGCGCAATTGTATCTTAAACTGAAGAATATATTCTGGTATCCTGTGTATATATTTAAGTGCATGATTTAAAGGAAAGTAGATTTAAGAAAACTATGGGTTTTTAAGCCTACAGTCCCAGAAAACTCTGAATTAATTAAATTTTTTAACTTCACAGGATCATATCAGTATAATGTCCCAGAGTCTTTGCCAGTGGCTTCAGTGGTGGCCAGAATAAAAGCTGCAGATGCAGATGTGGGACCTAATGCTGAAATGGAGTATAAGATTGTGGATGGTGATGGTTTGGGAGTATTCAAAATTTCTGTTGACAAAGACACCCAGGAGGGAATTATAACAATTCAGAAGGTAAGTCTGATTTTTCTCATGGGTTCTGTTTGGATCTGTGCAAGGTGAGGGCAGGTAATGAGAGTATGAACTTTTGTTTCTAAGACCCTTATCTGCTGTAAAAGTTTCCAATGGCATAATTCATCTTGACTTGAGTGTGTACGTGTGTGTTTGAGTTTGAGCTTTTCAATGACTTACACTGAAAATTATTGTGGGTTTTTCTGGCAATAGCTGTATTGTTTTGATGAGTTGGGTTCTTTAAGCTCCTGCACATACATGTTTGGATGGCAATCTAAACTTTAAAGTCATTTGCTTTTGTATTAAAGAGAAAATGTGAAACTATATCTTACAATACAAGTGAAAGCCCAAATTACAAAATACATCCCAAACATAATTAAAAAAAAAAATCTAATTATCTTTGTCTGACGTTCTATTCAAAAGACACATATTACTAATTTTAAAATTATGTATCAGTAAGAATTGTTGTTTTACAAGATAATGTATTATACAAAATATTATTTCAAAAATGGAAATATTTAAAGAAATATTTTTTCTTCTTAGCTTTTTTTATGTATACTTAGAAAACTAACATATTAAAATTGAAAAAATCATTAAAACTCAGCATTCTTACCGTTCTACAACACATTTTAGAGCATCATTTTACAAAATAAATGTGTACTGAAATACTTTGCAAGAAAATTTAAATTTTGAGGAGAACAGGAAGAAAACCCCAACACCTCAGACAGAAGAATCTCTTCTCATATTTCATTCTCTTAATGTGTGAAACTTGGCAATAGCTTAATACCCCTAAAATGTGGGACTGACATGGCATTTTAGAATATGTGTAAGTATGTTCCCAAACCTGTGTTTGTAGTTAACATGATTCTAAAACAGATTTTTCTTCACTATATTCTCTTTAATCTCTGTAAACTTCACCTACCATTTGTGTGTCTTGGGGGTTGGGGGGGGGGGCTGTTTGTTTGGTTTTGGTTTGTGGTTGGTTTGTTTTTTGTTTTTTTTTTTTTTTTTTTTTTCTCCTCTGGTACATGAATTCCGTTCTAAAGCAACATAAAACTTCAGTAACGTTTCTCCTTTGAAAGAAGTTAATACTGTGTGATGTTGCAAAGCAGTGGGCTAATTCTCTGACGCCGTGATCACATACTGAGAGCTGGTAAGATATAGATGTCACAGCAAATGGAGTATGTTCAGCAGCCTTGAAAGATCAGGCCCTAATATGTGTGATGTGAATCATCTTTTTTCAAGGCAAAAACATCCAACTTGGGCTTCTTGCAAACTGTGCTAATTTCTGCTTAGCACGTTTGAAATACAAGTGCTGAAAACTTACTTGTCTCTTTGTTCAACAGCCAAGTTCAATGTGGCTCACTCATTTTGCCATTTAAGGCTCTTGAGCAAAGATTTGGAAGAAATACGCCTATCCGAGAAGGACAGCATTTACCAGTGCCACGATGACCAACACTGAATGTCAGGGGCTTCAGCAAACTAGTTTGAGGACTGATATATTAAATTTAATTTTTAGCATGCTCATGTAGTCATGGTGTTTGTTCCTGGAATATCCTGATGCCAGTGTTATGCAGTGGACCAAATAATTAACATTTATTATTGCTATAATCACTTAGATAAGAAGCTGAACTGGACTTCCAGTACTGAACATTTGTCCTGAGAAGTGCTCTAGGAAATAGTTATTAAACTACATTAAAAAGGTTGCAAAATTTTGACCTGATGAAATGCTCCAATTTGCCAATACTTTTTAAACCTAGATGATGCTATATTTTGACACAAGATATCAAACTGTTCTCTCAGCGTTAGAGCTCTTCTTTCATGTTCCTACTGTTATTGATTTACTTTCCTCTGCCATACCCAAAGGTGAGTCCCCATGCTGAGGGGCACCTCCCAAACCTCTGGTTGCCCTTAGCTCTTCATTTGGACTCTAGGGAACTTGGTGCCTTGCCCAAGGCTGAAAGATCCTCCCTGCCAGCCCTACAGAGAATATTGGCTAGGAGGGAAGAAATGAAGGGAAGAGCTCAAGCACAGTGGGTAACAGGCAACTGCACCTTGTTCTTTGGAGAACATGCACATAGAAGGCCATTAATGACTGTGTGTGCAGGTTAGATGGGCTTCTTCCACCAAGCCTTACCTGCCAGATCACTATGGATTTGGGCAGAGGTTATCCCTGCATGATAATGTGTGCTTCTTAGTTAGGAATCAGGGAAGAAATTGAGTCTGTAGCCCAGAATCTGCCTAAACATTTTACTATCCAGTATGTAATGTTGTGTACACCTCTGAGTACAATTAGCTCTCCCCTTTTCATGCCCCTGAAATCAGCTAAGGTATCGAGAAGCAGCTCAGCCTCTAAGTGCGTGCCCATCATTTTAAACTCGGACCGTATTTATGTGCTCGGATGACATGCCTGTATACACATCCAACAGTAAAATGCCAAGACAAAGATGTCTGAAAAGGCATGCTTTGGTTCTGAATGCATATGCATGCTTTAGCTTTGCATACTTTTGCTGCAGTCCTACATACAAATCAGCAGGCCAGGCATGAAAATCACTACCAGTATCTCTGAGCAGCTGAAGGCACTGCTGCTCTCATTTTTGTGCTGGGCATTGAGGAGAAAGTTTGGCCTCTGGTTAAAGGAGATCCACACACAAACTGAGGATTTTACGTTCTGGTTTTGGAAAGATAACCGTTTTGAGACAATTAGAAAAGTTACTTCCTCTCTAAAAACTTACACTGTTTTAACACATAAGGAGCATGAAGTTAAAAAACCAAAATCATAAAAAAAAGGGAAAGAAATTAGATTTAGGAATTCAGTGTGCAAACCAGGGTTTATGTATGCTCCAAGTGGATAGAATATGAAAGAAAATGCCCAAGGATCAGCAAAAATAGCAAAAAAATTACCTATACATATTTATATAGAAAAAGTCAGCAGAAAAAAAATGACAGTTTTACTCTAACAGTGATATTCATCGAAATATGGAGTGTATTCTTCCCACATTTATCTCTCTTCTGTTTTGCTAGATTTCTCTTTGGCTTGCATAGTTTTTTCAGGATGGATTTTTCCCTAAACTGTTCGAGAAGAGCGCTATTTTTCAAATAGTAGTAGTTTGCTCATAGATTTTATGGCCATGGCAGGACTGGAGATTACATGTTCCTGAACATGCTGATACTGACAACTTTATGGTCAACTCCCTTGACCATATGTAATCAGACAAGGAAGGAATACTTTCTCAGTGTTTTCATCCACTTGGTCTTTTTCCCTCCAAAGAGTAAATAGTAGGATTTTACTACCTTGTGTAGCATAACTAAGGAACACGCAAGCAGTACCCCTGTACAATACTTGCAGCTATATGGCTTTTCACAGACCTGTGACACCTTATTTCCTTTCATCCTGGTTATGATGTTTGAATCAGGATTAAATGAATGAGATGGGAATTTCATGTATTCCAGAAAGTTGCTTAAATTTATTCTAGACAAAAAAACCCCAAACAACTTTTGCAAAACATTCTCTGGGACAAGGACTAAATTTGGTTTATGAATTTATGGCTTTAGGTAATAACAAGAGGTTAATACTGGGTAATACTGGGTAGATTTGATTTTTTTGGTGAGATCAGTGAAGCTAGAATCTCTTCTTGTGATGGGAGCTAGTAAAAACAGTACTGAACTCTTTACTTGGTTATTGCCACTAAAAAATAAAGTCTACCTTCTTCTGCAATACTTTATCTGAATTCATTAACGGGATTCATATACAAAAAATGTATCCAGCATGTATCTAGAACTATATATAAAACTAAGTTGTTTTTAGGGTGCCATGCTGTTTCCAACCTACAATAGGATATGAAAAATACTAGAAGACAAAATTTGTTTTCCAGAGGCTGGTGTAAACAATAAGTGAATGGGAACCATAAGCATGGTTCAGAGCAGCATTCTCAGCTTCCAGGGAGAGGTGGGCAAGTGGTGGGAAAAGCAGCTGGAGTCTTTTTCTGTAACTTGCTATGTTCATACAATTTGTTGGCTAGTAGTTTCAAGTCACTGTTGGGAACCTTCTCCCCCCACCCCCCCACCCC
>NW_010233722.1:0-4014 GCF_000690775.1 Eurypyga helias
TCTCTGGCGGTTGTCGCCGGGTCTGTGCGGTGGGTCCGCGCCGGGGTCGGAGGGAGCGAAAGCAGATGAGGGTGGCACCTTTGGGGAACACGCGTGTCCCGGCGCGGCGAGCGTGGACCGCAGTCCCGCGCTCCGCCGTCCTCCCCTGCCGGCAGCCGGCTGGGGGGCTTTTTTCACGTGAGGAGCTGTGTGACAGTAAGCGACAGAATCTCGGCGTGCACAGAGATGCGTGAGCTACAGGTAGAGCAGGCAACAGGTGCTGTGGGATCCTTTTTCGTCTTGCCGATAGCTGCGGGGGCACGTTGTTCCCTGAGACCGTGCTGTTCTGCTGCTGTTGACATTAGTTGCATGCTATTACATGCGTGATTACAAAACCGTTTATGTAAGTACAGTTTCATGCAAATAGATGAGCAGTATGGTAACAGGCAAGCTGACACTTTACAGCTGACTTTTGCTAATGGGTTAGGATAGGGTACAGCATTTCTGTCTGTACCACAGGAGCTTAAAAGGCCCACGGAGAGATGAGTGCGAGGTCTGTGGCACTTGGAAGCTGAAGCACTTTGAAGCTGTATTCCAGTGAAACAGTGACTCTCCTGGGACAGTGTATATAAAGGGGTTTGAAGAAACATGGTAGTTTATAGTTTTAGCCAGTGAGATGTCTTTCTTTTTCTTTTCCAAATGTAAGACTCTGAGGCTTACCATTTTGTACATTTGAGATTGAATAGCTACCACTTACATATTTGCAAATAAAGGGGAAAAGGTGGAAGTTCTGTAATAATTCTAGGGGTAGGGTTGTCTGGTCAAGTCAAAAGTAGAGTCAAAAACTGATTTGGTATAGTGAGAAACTGGTTCAAGTTGCCGTTACTGTAACCACAGAGTTTGTTTACAGGTGACAGTGAATGTTAGTTAGCATTTGTCAAAACTATAGATATCTTTTGGAGCTGGCTTTTGCTTATTGTCAAGGTAAAATCCAAATTAATCGACAGTGATGGCAGTGAGGAACATCTACTTGCATGCAGATGGTTAGTTTTGATAAGGTAGGATTGATAAAACTTCAGGATGTTAAGCAGCCATCTAAGGCTTTGATGGTATGGCCCCATTCTGTAAACAGATCCTATTGTATACTGCATGGTTTGGAGACATTGAACTGATGAAACTCAAACTTTTCATACCTTCTTGGGTGCCTCAGTACCTGTACACGTCCTTGATCTTCTCAGTCCTGGGCATAGTGCTGTTTGTGTGCTTTATACAGTGGCTCTTGAATACACAATTGGGGAGCAGGGCCTAGAATTTGATTCGTTAGGGAGAGTGCCCACATTGTGCTGTAGCATGATGTTCCTTCTCACCTATGCTTATGTGGTTTTGCATGCTCTCATGATCTTTCTTTTTGCCCTTTCCAAATGAAAGTTGCGTTATTTTTGCGAAGTGAGGAAGTTTCACTGGAGAACTGGGCTGTGTCCTTGCTTCATCCAAGGCCTGCTTCATCCATGCCTTGTGGTTAGGGCACTGTCCTGAGGTGTGGAGGCCTTGTTCAGGACTGTGGAGGTTGCTTACCTCACTTTTAAGACATAGGGACAAAAAGAGGGCTTTTGGTCTAGAGTAGAAGAAAAAAGTAATATCCATCAGTTTTGGTGAGGTTTTGGCCATTTTGCTTATTTCAAGGCAGAAGGGAGAATGTTTTAGTTGGGTAGTTGGCATAAATATCCAACACTGCAGCGACAGAGTGGCCTGTCCTGCGCAGTGAAGATGTGTAGATCAGCTTGACCTAGTCCAGAAGGTAAAGGCATGGAAAGCGCCCCTTTGCTTTTGTGCGCTTTCTTTAGGTTCAGCAAAGTCTACTATCCAGAGACTACATGGTTTTGCTGGACTTCTTGTTTATATGTCCGTAGGATTTGTTGCAGACTCCCTGTATTTGTTTTAACACATGAATGCTATCTGTGAAAATCTAAGTAATCTTCACTTTTATGGCTTGCTCCTTTTGGATTTCCACAGAGAGCTATTAAAGAGACATCAGCTCTTGGCATAATACCTTACTTTCCACTTTTTTTTTTCCCCCTGTCATAAGACTAAAAAAATGTCACAACTGAGTTTATCAAACAAAATTCCTTCAGCCTGTCTGTGGACAACATGTTTTTATAGTAATAAATTTCCCCTATGAAGAATCACATTTTTTGAGTAAAATGAGATTTTGATGAGTTTAGCCATAGTATGAGAATAGAGTAAAATGGAGAAACTGATTGAAAGTAGAGTTATGGATTGTTTTACCTCAGACTTTGTTATGACCAGGAAGTGTTTGGTTTGGATAAACCAATTTTCTTTTCCCTGTGATCTTGTCACGCCCTTATTTCTCTAACTTCTTTACAATATTCATACATGATTTACTACAGAAAAGCTCTTTATTAACCCCTTAAAGGAGGCTGAGGTATATTTGGTGTGGTTGAAAAGCTAGTAGATTACTACTAGCCAGTAGAACAAGTGAATTATCACTAATCTAGATCAACTGTAGTGTTTTATATAGTGTTGCTATGGTTAGCCTATGTTAAAAAGGAACGTCATGTTCTTAGCAAGGCATTGTGTAATACTTGGCATGAATGTCCTGTAGACAGTGTATGATACTGGTAACGTTACCACATCATAATTGCTAGATAATCAGGTGTTTCTGAAAAGGAATTTTTGTGTCCAGTTTTGGTTGCATGGCCTAGAATTCCTCTGTGAGGATAGTGGATTAAAGACATATGTTTGGCTTGTCTTGCGGCATTTATACTTTCCACATCCAGTTATATCCCTATTCTACAAATTTTGAATTTCCTGAATTTATTATGTAAACCTAGCTTGTCAAGTGCTGAACAGCACATGGGTCAATTAATATCTTTTACTCTTTGTTACACAGTTTTGTTACTCTGGAGGGCTTTGACTTGCATTTTTGGGTATGGATGAGGTTGGATGCAGAGAACAGTGGTCTTCAAAGTAATGCCACCGATGTTTTGTGTACTGTCTAAAAGGTGCCTGTCCCCCCTCCTGCTTTAATTGCTGCCTTAAACTTGCTATATAAACCTGCAGTAGTGGGGACAGGCTCTTAGTGCTGCAAGTGTTGCTGGTAGTAAGGCAAACCTAGTTGTTGGTAAGTAAAGAACAACTGCCTTCCGACACGAGGAGGAGTTTTAGGCTTTTGTTTTTAGCTACAGGTGTGTGAGTTCTGTGAAGTATGTTGAAAGGACGTGGGAAAAGAGAAGGTGGCAGTCAAAAACACCCTTCATGGGTTAATGATTTTGTGATTTGTTGCTGGGATCTCTCATGGCCCCAGGCCACTTCTATGAACTACAGTGTGGCAGAGAAAATGAAGGAGGATTAGATGGCTTGGATATGCTTGCAAAGGCTGTGGAAGGGCTCTGAAGCTACTCTTTAGAGCATGTGCTGTTCACGCTGACAGTGAACCGGCAACTGCATGTAGTAGGAAAGCACCCGAACACATGGGAATCCACATGCCTGGGCATATGCAGAGTCATCTGGCACTCGAATAAGTGGCTTAGTAGTAGTACATCACCAGGTGTGCTTGTGCAGCCGGCGTGTACTCTGCCTGCCAGCAGTGCTAGAGCATGTGCAGATCAGACTTCTGATCTTCTGTTTTGTATTCCTAAGGTTATCCTTTAAGTGTATATAAGGTTTTTTTATGTCTGAATGCCTGCACTGGGCTTGTACCAGTCCAGTACAGAGTCCTCTTTTTTGGTCCGTATTCCCTCATGAAGAGTTCCTGAGGGACAGCAGCAGTGTACAGAGTTTCATGCAAGTTGCACAGGCAGTGGTTCTGAAAAGCATGTTTTCCTTGCTTATCCATGTATGCAGGTGAGGTTATGAGAATTTCTTGTGTGTGTGAGAGCTATTGTAAGGTCAAGGAGAGTTTTTGTACAGATGTTTTCAGCTGCTGCTGAACTGCTGCTGAAGTAGTCTGTGGTAGTCCAAGAGGAGTCTTGGATTTCTCCAGTGTGTTTTGGTAGAATCATAGAACGGTTTGGG
>NW_010233723.1:0-13820 GCF_000690775.1 Eurypyga helias
TAAGATAACCTTTTAAGAAGCTGCTGAAGAACAGTGGCTGGCAGCATGTGATAAACCTAGTTCAGTTATTCTACAAGGAAATAGAATGACTGGAAAACATTGGAGGTGAGAACATTCTGAAGCAGGGAGGTGAGCCAAGATTCTCGTGAGCAGTTATAAAGGCAGCTCTATCACCAGCCAGTGGATAACACTTGCCACTTTGAATTTCTGCTGGCAGCTGTCCATGTGTGCCAATACTGTTACTGTAGGTTAACAAATCATTGGAAGTTCTCATTATTTCCAGCAAATTGGCACTGCAATTGCTCCTAGCCATTTCCCTGGATTCATTGACTCTGTAACATCAGTAGGTTCATAGCAATTAAAACAGGAAGAAAAGGAGGGAGTTCATCATGCTTCCCAACCCACAGTGCTGCTCTGGTACTTTATATGGAATACGTATCATCTGTGTTGTGCTGGTTTAGATTTCACTCTTATGAAAGACAGATTACCAGCTGCTGAACTAACCAAAATTACTGTCTAACATACTTATGAAAACAAGCTTTAACACCTGCAGATCAGTATGGCCGTGCCTGTATTTCAGGAAGTGAGAATGCCTGAACAGGTTGTTCTTTAACAAGATGAAAATTTTTTGCTATCCAAAACCATCAGCTGATTATAAAAGTCATGGACTTTGGCTATTTTGAACATTGAAGATGAGAGACATTCTATTTTGGAAATACATTCCCAGCATTCAAAGTGATAATGAAACCAACCCAGGTTCTTTACTTTTAACCTGCCACATCAGCTTTTTTAATGACACGCCAGCCAGCCATGCAACTGAGAGAACACGGGTGTCTGTGCTGTTGACCAGAGTTCTGGCTCTCTACTACCAACCACCACGACAGTTCCAATTCACTTAAGTCTTTTGCTTTGAGCACTGTTTTGGTCATGACTGTCAGTATGGAGCTGTTTCCATAGTTTTCATATTCGGTTTTAGACAGTGGTAGCAACAGTGGGAAATCTTAGCTAATCAGGCCACTGAACACAAGCATGGCAGATGCCTTGGGTGTCTGGGGTTTGTCTTTGCACCATGAAACAAGCTCTGGCCATTGTGTGTGTTGCAGATTTAGATCTGCATGACCAAATTGACAATAACGTCTGAGTAACACTGGGATAGGTTTATGACATGTCCAGAACCTCAGCCTGTGTCATACTGCATGACAGTTTTCAAACACTGATTTGCTAAGTCTCTGCATAACTCTTGCATCACTGGTGAGTTAAATAAGGCTATTGAAAAGTTTTCCTGAGGTTTAAGGATTTTTATGCAAGGGAAAATATGAGGGCATATTTAAAATTTTATCCTGCAAAAGACTGAGTTCCAGGGCCAATTAAAATGTAAAGAAACCCACAGAAAATAAACTAAGGTAATGCCTTCACACATTCAGGACTGGAATTAACAGGCAAAAATTATTTGAATGGATTTGTCCAATGAAAGTGACATTTCTGAACACAGTATGCTTTGGCCTCTTTTTCTCTTGCTCCATTGAATAGATTACAAAAACACACGCAACTGTGCTAAACAAACACGGTTGTTTGGTTTTACCAAGTTTTTGTTCCAGCAATGGAATTAATTAAAACAGCATGTTCTGTGTATTGCCAGCAGGTCATCAGTGCTTGCTTGAGTCAGGTTCCTGACCTTCATTTTCTCTCGCCGTGTAAGCTAGATGGTCTCATTTTAGAGACCATTAAAATATCCATCATAACTACCATATCGAGCATTATTTTTCTCATAGCTGAGAATATCTTCACAGGAGTGCTCAGTGGTTGTCTTGGCAATTATCAACTAGTTTATTTTATATAGAGTCAGATGCTTAGTTGTAAATAGCTGCTGAACAGTATGAAATCAAAAGATTTTTCCCTCATCTAAAGAAAAGTTAAATGCATTTGAAAACGTCTTTAGGATTTGAGGTAAGCTTTTTTTCTTTCATGGCATGGCTGGGAGGTCATCTCAAGCAGCTACTCAACTGTATATATTCCCAGTGAATTATGTGGACTTGTAATTCTCTAGTCTGACGTTCTGGTTGCTTTTATAGGTGTAACTGAGGCTAAATTCTTCTACAATGTTACCTCACCAAGATCTCCAATAAAACGTGCTCAAGTTGGAAAACAGTGGTCAATCCACAGAGGTCCAGCTCATCATGTCCCTGACTTCTGTGCTTAAGCGTTGTATTTCACCCCTTGTTTAGTTTTGGCACTGACCATAAACACCTCAGCCCGTACAAGTTTAAGTGTCAGGCCAAGTCTTGTGTTAGGGTCGCCACCTAGAATCAAGGAATTATACCTTCTTTGCCAGCCTCCCTAATGTTTTAGATGATCTCAGAACAGAACTAATCCATGACAGTCTATAAATGCAACCGTGGTTGCTCTTCTCTCCGTGCTGAGCTAGAAAGGGGGTCGAGATAGTGACTATAACATTTCTCCTCTCAGGAATTGGAAAACCCTGATTCAACCCTTCTTGACCTGAGGGAGGCTGAAAGCTGCATTTCCCAAGTAACCTACCAGTTGCTGTAGCAGTCAGGCATGCTGCAGAGCGCCAATTCCAACGTCTTCAGTCAATGCTGAAGAACAATAGATAATCTGAGCTGCAGTGTGAGAGGCATGGCTGTCTGCGGCTGAGATGGACATTCCCCTGGGTGAGAGCAGTTGTGTGCTCGACTTCCTACTCCTGGAACCACTTGGTGTTTTGTTTAGTGTGCCACCTCTACCATTCTGCTCCTGCTAGGCACCTCCCTCCCGAGAGACCTGTGGCCAGTTCTTGGAAAGAGGCAGCCATCTGTGTCTGAGGCCAAGCTATCTGAGCAGCTGAGGGCAGCTGACCTGACCTCCTCCTCCTCCTCCCGCCCCCCCTCTTCATTTGGTCCTTTTGTTAGTACTCCTTTTATCAGGTAGCTTTAAGCAACCTCAATGTCTGATTTCAGATAGCTTCTGACTTAGAGGCTGACTAATCTGGATTCCTTTGTCAGATCTGTAACTCTCGCAGTGTGCTGTAAAAGGAGCCTTAATAGCTGAGTTAGATTTTGGATCCCTTCTTGGAAACCAGTCAACCACAAGTTAGGGACTGCCACACGTCTGTGGCATTTGCATCGTTTTGGGTTTCACCTTTCATGCCTATTCATGTAAAGACTTAAGGGTAGTCTTGGATGCTGGGCTGTCCTATGGAAGCAAGAACCTGTGCTGAAAGCAAGTGCACTGATTCCACAACATGAATTTAACAACCTGCCCTTCCCACCACCAGTACTCTTTGAAAAATTTGAGGTTCCAGAAACATAAAAGGATGCCTCCTATTATGAATGTACACTAGCTCCATGGAAGTCTGTTAATAATAATGAACTTAATCATATATTCCTAATTGACCACCACAGACTGCAGAGAGAGATGAAACAAATGTGACCAAAGCCTTTGCCTGTTTGTGCTGTTTTGACCAAATAAAAATCTTGTACATTAACGAATCCTCCAAATATGTCTTGTTTAACCTGAACATTTTAATGAGTCCTGTCTTCTCATGCTCAGACTTTGGCTTTCCCATAGTAGACAACTACAACAATGTCTTTTATATCCTGGATGCAACCAACCAGCTTTGCCACAAAAAATAATATTACTTAAATGATCAACAGGGCGTGAAGAAAAAAATACAGATAATTTTTGTATGAATAAGTGAAGAAGGGGGTGCTTTTCTTTTACTTTTCATCAATGCCATTCTTATAAATTGAGTAGACTTAAGGCAGATTTACTTCTTTCAGTGATTAAAAAACCCTACATGTATACAAGTTTTCTGTATAAATTTTGTCATGGTTATAGAAATATGTGAGAGCATATGTATCTGTAATAAGATGTGATAGATAATTTGCAGTGTGCTTGGTATGTGGCAGGTGTGTTTAGAATTCACCTAAAAGGAAAGCAGCTGAAATGAAAAAAATGTTCATGAATTAAAATAGTAACTTGTTTTTGAAACATACATTAGACTTTACTGAGCTCACTGTGCTTGGTTGAAAATTTCTTCAAGCTGATAAACAGCGGTACAGCAGTTGACTTACTTCAGACCTATCATCCTGGAAACAAAAAAGTGGGTTTTGTCCTATTTTCAAGTTGCAAGTGTTTTGCAATTGATTAGAATCCTTGAGGAGGCTCTTTGCTCCCACATATAGGTCTTTTTGCTGGTTTTCTATTTTCTATTCACAGGGAAAGGTGATCCTGTCAACATAGTAATGAAAAAGAGACAAATTTCATGCAAAGAAATTTTGCACAAGAACACTGAATATATGTGAGGGCCCAATAGTGAAATGCCAAGGTGTGTGTCAGTGTGCAAACTCCACTGTTATTACGGTAAGCAGGCTTTTGCAGCATCTAGATCCACAGCATTGTAAATATGCACGAGACCCCGCTGAAAAGAAGTGTGGTATCGATTTTGGTGTACTCTGCTGCACTGTTAGGGTCCTTAATGATATGCTCTTACTTCAAACAGCATGACAAAAACTTACTAAAAGAATCTATTTTTCCTCAGTAATTAGAGGCAAAGCAAAAGTTGAATGATCACAAGAAGTCTCTGATGAGAATTTCTCTTAATGCTTCTTTTCATCTTTAGTGCTTCTGCTCCAAAATCTAGGTAAAAAATAAAATCCTATTAATTGTTTCATAGAAAGTGTTTCTCTTCTAGACAAATTTTGAACATTTTGTCTCCTCATTAAAAAGGACTTTGTCACTGACGGTACTGAGATAGGTTTTCTTATTAACACCTAGTGGCATCTGGAACACCGGGTCAAGGTAAAACCCAATTTTGGGTTTTGAAAAACAAAGTTACGGTACCACAGCAATGATGTGGCTCCATATTTCTTTTCTCCATTCTCTCCCATTGTCCCCATTTGAGCTAGCAACAAAAGGAATATAAAGTCTGCCTGCAATGGGTGATGCAGAGATGAAGTTGAACACCTTGGACCTGTTCTCAGTGTGATATAAATTTGTTATGTGTCCACGATCCCTTTCTTTATGGAGACCTTTCTGTCCAGCTCCTGTGTGCATCAAAGGACAGATTTGTGTGTTGCCTCCTAAGATCATCTGCTTTACAATGCCAGTAGTATGGCATGAGGTTATTTTACTGTAGAGTTTTTTAGTAGTGAAATGAGTTTCAGAGTTTAATGTTGGATGTAAGGGAATACAGGATGTTAAATAGCTACATGTCCCTGAGAATTATGCTACACAATTTAGAAGATCATAGATTGTTTTGGGTTGGAAGTGATCTTTAAAGGTCATCTAGTCCAACCTCCCTGCAGTGAGCAGGGGCATCTTCAACTAGACCAGGTTGCTCAGAGCCCCGTCCAACCTGGCCTTGAATGTTTCTAGAGTGGTGCAAGTTGTGGTGCAGCTCTGCAGTGGTTCTTCACCCTCCTGTGCCTTCTGCTATGTGGTGTGCATCTCTAAGCCCATGAGAGGAGTTAGGCATAGTTTACAGCTTTTACACTTAAATTTCATAATGATTATTGTAACTTTGAAAGACGATTATGGCTGGTGCCTTCCCTTTTCCAATGTACTTTTGTTATTTTCCCCTTGCCCGGTACCACTTTCCAAATAAATCTTCTCCCTTTCTTCTCATCAATAATTATGTAAAACATTATTCTGCCATCCCTGAGGAACCACACACCAATGTTAATCACATACAGATTATTCCACACTGCCATGTTATAAAGTCACTAAGTAGTATGCATGTCAGCAAGTAAAAGACATTATGAGCATTAAGTTGCTAGCCTATACCAGGTTACTGAATTAACCTAGATGTGATTAATGGTACCAGTTACCTCATTAAAGTTAATTGAAGAATAATCTGGTGTTTCAGTGTTAAAGATCCACAGCAATACAGTTTTAATAAAAGCATTTGCAACTGCAAGTAACTTTCAAATGAAAAAGATCAATAACATGCTATCTGTATGCAGAATTATTTGGTTAAGTTTCTTTACTGGCTGAGTAATCCACCCTGCAGGTCTTTGAAATGCAATTAATGGAACAACTTCAAGGAAGTTTTAGGAGTGCAGTAACCACATTTGACTACTGGGTTCAAGATATGTGTGGAGCTCCAGAAGAAGCCACCCATATTGACCCCTCAGCATGGCAAATGTGGGACCTATGGACAACAGAGCCAAGGAGGGTTGCGTGCTCTGCCCTGCTGGCATCGGTACAGGCCTGTCGTGTAGCACGTCTGTGGACATGCTCTCGCTGTGCAGAGTGAAATCTGCCATGACAAAGCCTCTATCAGTCTGCTAAAACTTGTGTTCCTCATATGTTCTCACTGATGAGCCGTAAATATCCTCCAAGCCAGTTATACGGTATAGTGCTATAGTTATGGCGGTCAAGTTTCTGGTAAAAGTACCGTGTAAAAGAGCCGAGAAATGTGAAACAGATGAAAAACTTGTAAAACAAAGATGAGATATAATGGCTGATCTCATGATAACTTCAGAAATTGTCAGTGCCATATAGTGATGTGTTAGCCTATGGCTTTAGGAGAAAACAAATGCAAAACAGATTTTCTGTTTTTCTCTATTCAGCTAATGAGAATTTGACCAGTGTATAGGCATTTCATCTGATACTGACCTGCTATTTTCACTCGTTTTGGAAAACTTGGTTGTTTTGTGCAGTGGCTTTTGTAACCCAACACGTACATCTAATTCAGCAACTTGCTGGATCGTTGCATCCCTCGTGGCAACGTAGTTAGTCCCTGCTATGCACTGAGGCAGGCCCCTGCTCTGTCTTGGCTTGATCTGAGTTTCCTGCTTTGGCCACATCCCGTTCCCCCTGCCCAAGGTCAGCATTTTCGGTGCAGCGTTCCCTCCAGTGGGCTGGATGACAGGATAGTTTTGTACTGCAGCTCATCTGAGATCAGCCAGTCTCTCCTTTATCCTAAGGGCAGGGACAACAGCAGCTTTACCTAAGAGGGTGATAGGAACAGAGAGTGGCTTCAGCCTCCCTGTCTTCCTCCATGTAGTCACCGGGCAGAAAAAGGTCTCTCAATCTTTCAGGGTGTTATGGGGGAGCTGTAGGTCTCAAATATTTCCCTGTTCATGCAAGAAGAGAGTATGCAGCTAAAATATGTGATGGTAAACCCCTTAATTCACCATGTTAATGCCATTTATTCCTAGCATTGTAGTTTTCCCTTTCTCATTTTCCCTTCTTCCTATCCCTCCCTCTGCTAGCTCTGAACCACACAGGCAACCTACATCAGAATTTTGACTTTGTCATATTATTGAGTGTGTGCCCCAGCCGAAAATGCAGCTTCTCCCAAAATGTCACTGCCTCAGTTCCTATGGCAAAGGGACTGAAGCCCCAGTAGGTCAAATGATCCGTTCAAGGTATCTGGGTACTATTTTCAGTTTTGAATGAGCCAAGACCAGTTATCACAAAATACTAGGCAACAAATTTGATTTGCTTAAAAGTGGCACGGTAGTATGCAAACCAACAAGAGGGGTTTCCATGAGGGGCATCTTAAAGTGGGGGGAGAATTAATCAAAAGATAATTAAAATTATTAGCAAAATATTATTTTGAAAGTATATCACTTTCAGCAGTGCTTGTTCCCAGCTCTCTGTTTTCTTGTACTTTAAGGCGTAACAAGAAATAAATATCCTAAAACACAGGCCCATCTGCTGTCTCAAAAAAAAGGGAACTAATGTGAAAGAACAGTAACCCCAGCTCTGGGATTTTTTGTGTTGTTTAAAGCCCTACATAAATCACGAGGAGGCCCACAAAGGGAAGACTGTTTGGTTTCAGGGACTGGTCTTGATTTGCTGCTTAGGATAATCAAGATCAGGAATCCATCTCTAATTAAAGGCAAACAGAAAATATGCAGGATTTTCACATACATTCTTTTCATACCCATAGCTTAACATGTTATGTATAAAGTATTCTTTTCCTTTAATTCAGCTTTCTCAAATTATGTGCAGACAGCCTCAGCTGCAGGGAAAGGTGGGAGTATTTAGGATATCTAGAATTTAACTGTTTCACTCCTACTACAGAAAGACCTGTTTCTTCATCAGAGGTATTCAGGAGAAACATGGTTTCTATTTTCAACAGAAAACCTCAGTGATTCTGTGATTTTGTTGTGCGGGGTTTTTTCTGGGGTGTGGTGGGGGTCTTTTCTTTTTTCCAAGGGAGTCAATCCTAGGGAAGATATTCGTCTGGCTTCTTTGAAGAAAGACATGCTTTTAGTTTTAATAAACAGAGTGGTTTTTACTTGCCTGCTTCTGTTGTAGCTCTGCTTCTTTTTGCAGTGATTTTCCATGGAAATGTCATTCAAGTGAATGAAATTTAAGCAGGATGTGGGTTTTGTCACTTTGATGGTGATGTAGTTTCCCAGATGTAAGTTTTTCATTAAGAAATTAATATTGGCAGATTGGGTATTACAGTAAACTGAACAAGCTCGAGTATGCGGTAGGACCACATCATTTTGCATGGTGATGTTCAAGTTCCCCTCTCTCCCCGCACAGTGAAGTCTGGGGTTGATTTACATAAATTCTTAGATTTCTAACAGCAGCACCCCGTAAGTTGAACTATTCCTCATGCTCTTGGCTCCCTTTCTGAGACCTATTGCTGACACTTCCATCACTGAGTCAGTATAGCCCAATGAATCAATGTCTGATGTCTAGTTTTTAATAGAGGGAAAGGTTTCTGATGATATATGCGGTTGCATTTAATTCTGTGGCAATAAAATGGATGAAGATTAAAGTTTGGCTGAGAGACTACTACCCTGAGATCCTCTTCACCTAACACTCGGAGAATGTTTACTCACACAACTTGACTTTGTTCATTAAACAACCTTTCCGTAATTAAAGAAGCTCTGGATGTTGAACTGGATGCTGAGAGCCAGCACAGTGTTCCGCTAGGCCAGTTGTCCAGCGTGGTTTATATCATAAGCTTTTAGGAGAGACAGTATTGAGGTAATTTCCAGTCAAGGAAAATATTCAATATCTTCAGAAAAACAGGTTTTTTAGGGAAAAAGAAAGCATTAAGAGCCAATATTCTTGAAAAAAGAGAGAATGCCCTTCTTCCCTGATGTAAGAATAGTGATAGCCATGCAAGGAATACTGGGACATTGTTTTGTGTTGACTCTTTATTTCTGGGCCTGTTGGCTTAGGAATTAAAGGCTTTCTGTAAATAATTTATATTAATATGGGTATTATGGGAGCATGTATTTTTTAACAAGTTTATTTAATAAAAGCAAACATGCACTGCTCGCTTGGTTAGTCACCAGTGCATTCTTGGTCCATAATTCATAAGGACATGGCTGCAGAGGGAAGTTTAGCTTCACCAAAAGGCAGATAAACTGCCTGTTCTTCCCGCAGCACTATCAAATTGCATCCCCTCCACAAGACCAAGTACCGTTGGCTTTCTGACTGTTCACAGCCCAGCAGCTGTTGCAGTGCACACCGATTCTTACCCAGATTTGCCAAGCTACCGTGACTCACCGTGGTTTGCTTTCTCTGCTGCGCTGACAGCCGGTGGGTGTTCCCTGCAGCCACGACCTCGCTGCAGCTCCTTCTCTCGTTTTGCTGCACCGTAGTCTGCGTGCTTCTGGGCACGACGGACTCGCTGCAGGCTTTGGTTAGAGGCGCCAACTCATGAACAGGCAGGACTTCAGCTCAAGTCCGATGCTCTTCCTGCTCTGTTGTCTGCCTAACTCCACTGTATGGATGGTTTACCTTTTTGTAAAGCAGTTCCTGCGTTGCCACAGGGCATTTTAGAGTCAGATTTTAGTAGCAT
This sequence comes from Eurypyga helias, assembly GCF_000690775.1. NCBI lineage: Eukaryota > Metazoa > Chordata > Aves > Eurypygiformes > Eurypygidae > Eurypyga > Eurypyga helias. Next base: position 9,779 of record NW_010233723.1, read on the forward strand.
GGGAATGACCTCATGAGTAGCACAGCTTGCATGGGTGGTGGATGTCTGCAATTGTGCATGCAGGGCTAGCCTGAGCTGTGCTTGATGCCAGGCCTAAGTCCTCACGGATGTCCAGGCTGATGGAGGTGACTGCATGGGACACTAGCTTTAGTTAGCATAAATTATAATTTTAATTGTCTTTTTTAGAAGTGCATTTTATAGCTAGTGTTTTTCACTGTAGTAGTCATCAATAAGATGTTAATCTGGCAAGCAGGCAGGCTTCTTAAGGATTTTTGCTTCTTAAAGTTGACTCTAAGCAAGTTTCTGATTTATGTATTTTGTAAAAAAATAGCCTTCTAACTATTAACATGTTACTTTTTTTTTTTTTTTAAGGAATCCTATTAATATCTCACTTTTTACAACACTTGTATAGTGGAAAACTTTAATCCAGAAATATGTAAGAAATCTTTCTTCTGTAACTTTAAAATTGGCAGTAAAATCACTGTAATTTTAAAGTAGCTATTTTGTATTTTGGTGAAGATTGTTGCAGCTTTTCTCTTCCACCTGAAGAATATTTTTCCTTTTTCCTTTTTCTTTTTCCTGTTTTCAAAGAGTGTAGAATATTGTGAACAGTTGATTTTTTCTGTTTATGTATTACAAGAAATATTATCTTAATTGTAGTACAATTGTATTATCTTAATTGTATTACAGTTGTACTACAATTATATCTTAACATATTACAAGAAATATCATCTTAATTTTTCAAAGAGTAATTTAAAAAATGAGCCTCATTTTTTTTTTATAGGGTTTGGGGTTTTTTTTCGGATATCCTTAATTGGACTCCTCTCCTCTCCTCTCCTCTCCTCTTCTCTCCTCTCCTCTCCCTTCGAGTGTGAGAGTGTTTTCTGAGCTTCATAAAACCATTACTTCCATGCTTGTTTCTACCTGATAAACAATTGTCGATAGTTTTGTAGAAACATTGTCTTCCTAGTGCCTTTGTTGTGCTAATTGCTGGGTTTGGAAGGTAAGATTCGACAGTCCTAATCTAAAGTCACTCAGGATGAGACAGACCAACTTTTCTTCCCAGTCTTGTCTCCCTCTATTGCACATTAGTGGATGTGGCCAGTTTGCTTAGGTAACTGACATCACCGTTTGGTCTTGAGTAGCTGAACTCGTGAAATCTAAGACTGCCAACTACTTCCAAATAAGGAGGAGGTAGTTACGTATGACCTGTATACTCCTGAGGGCACACAAGCTGCTTTTTTGAGTACAAGCACATGTAGAGATAAGTGTTGTCCTATACAAAGGACCCCCACTGCCAGGCCTGCACTTTTACTGAAGTCCAAGAAGGACAGAAAAGTTTGTGGAATTTACACACCCTGTGGAGTTTAAGTCTGTTGATAAAATAAAGAAGAAATAAGAGTGAAGTGTCTGCAATTTTGAGTCATCTGCTAACTGCCTATAAATCTACAGCAGTCTATTTATCACTTCCACCAAGGCTACGGCAATTCAAACAGGCAAGAGAATACAGCTGCCTCTGCCTGTACGTAGAGCGTATCAACGGGTCAAAAGCTGAACATAAATCAACGATATCAAGCTGCTGCATAAAGAGCAAAGTCCACAGTCCAAGGGAGAAATGGAGCGGTGTCTGCGTGTGAAGTAGCCCCCATCACTGCGCGGGACAGTCAGGTTCTGGTAAGGTTTTCACTTCGATATTGTGCCTAGTTCTGGGTGCTGTGTTTAGAGATGCTTAAGGAGAGAAAATCCAAGACCACTTCTGAGGATGATCAGGGCTCTTAACAATACCTCTCTCAAGGAAGGACATACGGACGTGGATGTTTTTCTTCTCAGAGACAGGAAGACTGAGGGGGAGATATGATAACTGTGCTCACATATGTGACCACTTCATGTTCACGGTGGGTGGAACAAGGAAGACTCAAGTTCCATATTAGGAAAGAGTTTCTCACAGCAAGCGTATGGAAGTACTGGACAAGTTGTCTTCATCACCAAAAGTCTTTGCAACTGGATTAGGTAAGCATGGACCAGGAAGTGTTTACATAGTCCCTACCTTTCCCAGGTGACCTTCCCAGACTCTTACCAGCCTTGAAATTTCTGTTGGAAGATGATGTAAGTTTCTTCTTTCCTGTACCTGAATAATATAGCGCTCTTTTTTTCCCCCAAATGTTGCAGTGACATAGCCTAAAAGCAGTGATATTACCTTAAGCACGCAGTCCTACCATAATTTGTTTACTGTGCCAGGTTTTTATTTATGTGAGAGCTTCTAAATTTTACCATAATTTTATAAATGTCTTATCTAAAGATATGCAATTACCAAAGCTTTAGCAACACCTTCAGGAAGACTTGGAGGAGGGACAGCCATCCCGAATAAGAAGACGTGTCTCTAGGTGTAGGTGTGGCTTTTCAGGGCATGCCAGTCCTGAGGCAGCTTGTGGGGCCAGTCACTTGGCCTCTACCAACCCATCTGAAATAATGATGTGCTTACGGAGAGCTCTTGACTGTTAAGCCTGACTTTTCTATATTCCCTTGCACTCTTCTAACTGTTTGAATTCAGACTCGTTCATTTATTTTTCAAGGCAAAAGAGCACGCATACTTCAGAATAATAAGGATGCAATAATAAAGCTGAGTTGCGCTGTTCCGACAAACATGGGCTGCGAGCATGCAGGGTTAGGAGTCCTGGGGTATTTGGGGCACTGTTTTACTAAACTGCGGGGGCCTCACTGTAGGCTGATAACTCAGGGTGCCAGGTCAGTGGTGAGATATCTTCTTTAAGTGTTAGCCAGAATTTGTTGGCAGGCAGCAGGGAAGTGGATAGAGGACTAGAAGGTCAGATGTTGTTCCAAGTTTGTCACAAGTATGCACTAGGGAAGAGCAGTGTGGGGGTGGACAGGGCTGAGATGATAGATTTAAGCAGGAGACTGGTGCCTGACACCACTGTCATTGCGGACAGGAGTGTGGATATAAGTACCAAAACTACAATACTGTTTTTCTTCAGACTTCTGAAATAATGAAATAACTGTAGGGCTGCTCATCATATATCAGTGTTACCCCAGCTGTATCCAGTACAGAAAACATGATTGCATACTTCAGTAGTTTTGGGGTGTGTCTGCTGAATGTCATGTAGACTCCTGATGGTGCAGTTGTGAGCAGGACAGATTTATCTCTCTATGAAGAAGGACGTAAATTCTCTAAATGCTCTACGAAGTTTGACCAGCTGTATTGTCCAGCACACCCTCTCTTCAGCAGCACAGATAACTATAGCTGCTATTCAGTGAGACCATGCAAGTTTAGTCACTGCCTCTGGTCTATTCCCATTGCATTGCACCAGACCCACCACTGTTGGATTAGGGATGTTACAGGGTGCATTCCTTCTTGTTCCCTTTCTGTTTGTAGGCCTACTATCCCTAAATCTGTGTCATCCTTCCTGAATCTGCCGATGCTGTCTGTCTCCACAATCTCCTGTAGCAGCAAGTTGGGCAAAACTGACATGAGACTTTTTGTGAGAGGGACCCCTGAGCTTGCCTTTCTCATTTGCTTTCTAGAATGTTTTGGTTCCTGCACCTTGGTCTCTTCAAAATAATGGCTTTGGAACGTGTGGAGCTTTCCTTCTGCCCCTCCAATTGCACATACCTGTAGACTTTCTGCTGGCTACCAGTGGGACTGCACGGAGGTAAAAGCATTCTTATAGCCTTTTATCCACTTTCTTCCACATGATGTATCCTTAAGATGATGTCCACATTTCACCAAGTAGTAACAAAACTAGTCAAAGTATTAACTAAAACTGATGCAGTCGCATCTTAATCTCTTTAGATGTCTGGAGTTTAGTATTTCAGCGACAGTTATGTGTGTCTATAGCTAATTCATGTCAGGATCACATCCTTCTGAAGGAAGATGGGAGGTGTAGGGGTAGCTATATAATAGGGAAGAAACTGTGAAGAGTACTACTCCTGGTGTATGTGTACTTTTTGAAGGGGAAGCATTTGATTTAGATTAAATATAAGGAAGAAATTCTCCAATGGGAGGGTGATAAGGCACTGGAACAGG
>NW_010233724.1:0-6570 GCF_000690775.1 Eurypyga helias
TTCTATGATTCTATGATTCCTCCCTGGCTCACCAGCGCACTTCTTGCTCTTATTTTCACCAAATTGATATGCAAAAGGAGATACGTAAAGCGCACCGTCTGGCAGTGAACACATTTTAAGTGTGAGAGGCTTGTATCTCTTTTTTTTGGTGAAATACTAGATTCAGGCTTTTCTTCCATCTTGAACCAGCCAACACTTGAGCACAGGGGATCTGTCTTTCTCCACACATGTGTATGTGCGACTGCATGCCACATATATCCCTTACTGGATAAAAGTGAGAGAAATGCCAAGGACTGAAGTGTGTTTGCATGCTAATTCCCATATATATGATTTTTTTTAGGATTTTCCTCTTAGAAAGTCCAAGATGTGTTAGAAAGCAGAGATGTTTCAATGACATGTAGCCCCCAGAGGAGCAATGTTGGTTGTGTGTCAGTCATGTCTGCAATGCTGCTGGTTTTACAGCTGCTCTTGTGGCCACAGCCATCTCCCTGCCCCTTGGCAGTCCCCAGCGCCGTGGCTCGGTGTCCCCATCCCAGCTTTGCCCATGTTGAGCCACAGTTTAACCCTGGCAGCCACCTTCTCACCTGGGTCTTCCTCAAGTTGAGCAGCGCTGGCACCGTGGGACTGCAGACAGCAGGAAAACACAAGAACAAAATCACTATGTGGCTTTTGCTTAATGTGTATTTCTGTTTCCTCCTCCTGGCAAGCGGGGGAAGCTTAATTGGCTATTTCATACTGCCATCCCTTTCTCCTTGACCCCAGACCTCGGCTGCCGGCATCTCCAGCATCACTCCATAAATGACAGTAGAAACACCTGATGTGGCAAGTGGGTGCTTTATGAAGAGTGATATGGCATCAATCATAATTAACCTGCGTGTCCCTGTCACAGGCTGGGGCAGGCCCTGTCACATCTGGTTTCCTGTTTGAAAATACTTTGGTTTATGTAGGTTTGGCTGAAAACAACCAAAAGACTGATCTCTAGGCAATAGGAGCTGGTAAAAGATGAATTATCTGCCACTCACAAGGATGCCCTGACTATGGAAACCATCAAGCACATTCGTAGGGTTTCATTAGCCCTGCTTTCTCCCCTCCCCACGCTTGGCGGTGTTTGCTTTTCGGATCAGTTAGCAGCCCAGCATCTGCTCCCTGAGCCTTTTGGAAAACACTTCGGAGGATGTGAAGCACCTGAGTCCCGCAACCGCATGATTTTACAGTCATTTGTAAATGAGGGTCATTCCCTTTGCTTCTTGAATTAAATGCCACGCCATGAGCATTTCAGACCTGGCATCTGGGTATGCACAGATAAATATTAGCCAAATCAGTACAAAGCACATCAGCTCTGCATTAGCACAAGGGGTGCCCTGGGTTTTGTATTACTGGGCTGTAAAGCGCTGGAGACTTTTGGTGATGATTTTTGTTCCTTAAGGCAGAACACGGCTTGCAGAGCTGCTGTGTAAGTGGAATTGAGACTGTCCTTCATGCTGCCTAGCCAGTGCTGGGTGCTTTTGGTTTCCTTTGCTCCCACTTCCAGTGGCATAGCAGCTGCTCTTAGTAACAGGGAGCAGTCTGTGGTCATTGCCTTGTACAAGCCACACCATCCAACAACTCTTCTCATTAACTCTTTTGGTGACTACCTGGTGGGAGCCAAGGAAATTTGGTCCTGCCAGTGTTGTAGTGTCCTCCTTTTGCTCCCTTGAGCATTAAATTAGGAGGTGGAGGAGCATCCCCCTCCATCTCCTAATCTTCAGCTACAGACTGTTTAATACTTTTTTAAACCAGCCTCGTCCCTTACATTATACCAGTGTTACTATGGCAATGTAAGGACTCGCCACAGCACTCAGGGATGCTATAAGGGATACTAAAACGTATTACGGGATGCTGTGCTTAGGAATGTGCAAGCCAGCGAGGTATTATAGAAAACACTTCTTTTGTCTACCCCTGCTCCTTGGATGGATGAGGAGGCAAGCTGTGGTGGTGAGCAGAGTATGCTTTCGGGTATTACATACTATTCTACAAACGATTACAGTGAAGTTCATAGCAAGGGTGGAGCAAAGTTCTGCTCAGCAAGAGTTACAGATATTGGACTCTGACCTTGAAGCATATAAGACATAACCGATCCTAGCATGTATAAGGAAATGCAGTGGACTCAGGGACTTAAATCCTATGAAATCCAGAGCCCAAGCGCACTGAAAACACCATGTGCCCCTCCAAATCATACAGGGGCCCAAACAGTTTTGCTTGCTTTTAGGTAAGAAGTGGGAACTATAGGATTATTAACCTTCCTGTGCTTAACCATATGCAGCTTTCTAAACTGGAATGATGTTTTCTAATCTTGTATCTCCCCCTCATATTCTCCTAATGGGCCTTACTGGCTCAACTCAGTCAGAGTTGTTAGCACATTTAAAAAAAGAAATCCCTGCCTGCTTCAAGTGTGTGCACTCCTCCCCCTCCCTCCAAACAGCACTTGGACTATATTGAGAGTTAAACTGGTAGCTCTCTTGGACTTGACATGGTAATAAATCTAATAATGTCCTGCTAACACAGCTAAATACCTCATTTGAGGAAAAATGAAGCAACATTTTTCCCTGAGCTGTAAAATATGTTGAGTGATTTAATTTCCTTCATATGGAACATTAAGGCTTGGCATAATCCTCGCTCACTCCAAAAGACCATAAAAGTTGTCTCCCGAGTGATAGCTCCAGTCACCCCACTGCCAGGTACCTGCTATGCACTGCGCTGCCCAGCCTGCTTCTGGCAAAGGCATGTGTGGTTTTCCCTCTGATTAAAGAGAAAAGAAAACGGGTTCGTCCTGGCATTCGGTTGCAGTCTGTAAAATGGAAATTAGTCGCCAAGAGACAGCCGTCTCTACCTACCAAGGCCACCTGCACCACTGATGCTTCACTTTCGGGCACGTCCCTCGGTCTGCCGATGTCCAAACGCAAGACGCGTTATCTGGCCAAGGCCCGAAATGAAGGATGAAAGAAATTTGAGTAGGGACAGTGAGGTGCCAGAAGATCAATTTTTCAAAATCTAAATGGCTTTCCTTGTGTCTCTGTCTGGGAGTCTCATTGGATGTGGGTAGCTTTTAGTGGGGAAGTGTGGGGAAGAGAGACCTTATTTGGGAGGGTTATTTGTTATTTCGTGCTTATTGCTGCTGAAGCCCCATAAAATGAAAGTTTTCTTTTCAGAAGCTGAAGGGGAAGGACACAAGAGGAATTTTGTGTGTGCATCAAATGCTTTTGTCACCTCTGCTGTTTGATTTGTCTTCTTCTAAAAACAAAGCAGTTAGGAATCTTCTGGAATTCAGCATTTTGGGATTCATTGCATAGAATGTCCTAAATGAATTTGGCTCTTGTTTCTGCCCCATGCAACTCCATTAGCTACACTGGGCAAACAGCTGACTGTGACTTTTTCTACATTGTTTATATAAATACACAGATAAAAAATATAGTATATAATATTATCTATATCAGAATATTGATAAAATATCTATATTATTTCATCCTTCTGTTAATGGTTTGCAGTGTTTTGAGTCTTGTATCAAATCTTCTTTATCTGTTGGATATTTTGCAGTCTTAAATGATACCTACTTATATTTTCTAGTCCTTAGATTGGTAGCTTTTCATCTAATTCCTACAAAATCAGTTCCAGTTTCATGGGCTGGACTGCATTCTTTTATTTTCGTTAAAGGCCACAATTGAAAATAGACATAAATGTAAACAAGTTCAGCCCTTCACAGGTGTGTATACACATGCATCTGCCATGGTTCTAGGCTGCCTTTTTTGGTTCATCCTTCATACTCCAAATACAATGAAATCTTTGAGCCCTACAACTTTTATTCTTTCTGGATGTAATTTACGTGGTCATTTCCTATATGTCATGAACTTCCTTTTCATATCATTAAGATGAAATCAAATGCGTAGCTCTTTGTGTATCTCTAAGTCTTTCAAATTGATTACATATGGATTTCTTCCACCAGTTAGCTGGAGAGACTTAACATAACAATGTTTTCAGCACTGGTCGGCTTCAGCACAGAGTACCTGTTGCATGTCTGTGAGCAGGTCGGCATTAAGACCAGAGGTGATAACAGATTGCATTTGTTGCTGAGTTACTACATAAGGTGCTGTGTGTTGCATGGTTCCTTAGCAGAGCTGTGGCTGAGTGGCAGGAAGGATAACTTCTGAGCTAGGTTGATTATAACAATTGATAATGATAATTAATTAATTCTAATTATCGTGGATGCAATCATTTCCCATCTGTAATGACAGAAGATGCTTAAATACTTGGAAATATTACTAGAAGCCAAGTGGAAGAGCAGTTTGATTTGGTTGGTCATGTCTTGCTGCCAGAAGCAAGGAGGGCTGGGAGGGGCCAGCTAGTGGCCAGGTATCATGGGCGTATTTTGAGCTCACTCTACTCAAATTTCCGTGGAAAAATACATCCCCTTAAAATACACAATGTTTGAAATTCATGGCTGCCTTAGAAAGAAAATAACATTTTTTCCTTTTTAAAATTTGAATAGTTTCCATAATTGGGAAAGAAATCTACATTTTTCCGTATCTCTAACCATTATTTACAGCTCTGTGATTCCATTTTGCTCACCTTACCATGATCATACCATTATTTTAATTCTTAGTAATTCCCATGGAATATGCAACAAGCAAATATAAAAGCCTAGAGGCTTTTGCAATTTTTGAAGAAAAAGGGTCTGAAACTCTAACAGTCTGGAAGGTATTTTTAATTCCTCCAAAGCACAGGATAAATAAATATGCTGTTGATAGGGTTTTTTTTTCAGAAGATGGATTTCAGTAACAACCCTCCCCCCGATTTAGCAGTTACAGCAGTAGCTACTTGTAAAAAATGCATACGTTGATACAACTATTCCAAATGCATCATTTTCAACAGGGATTAAAGAGACAGATATTGAACTTGTAGAATTTGTACGAGGCTTATCTCCATAACAGCTCTTCAACTTTCTACTTCCTGTGATGATCCTCTTTAGAGAACATGTTCTATCCTGTCCCATCAGGGACGCTACATCTTCTCTTCCCCTGCTTCCTTCTTGCCTTGCATGCCTAGCAGCAGAGCTGGAAAAACAAAGATTAATTGCCATTAACTGTGGTGTCTCCGAGCTGAGGTTGTCCCTTGTGCAGCTTGTGCAGATGGAGAAGGCAACACCAAACTCAAGGTGTCTGCTTTTCCCTCTGATGTGAGTTAAACTTTTGGGCTGGCCTGGGCTTCCAGGGCTGTGTGGCAAGAGATGCAGGAGGGACTGATGTGCTCTAAGGTATCTATAAGGGTCCCTGTTCCACTTCTATTTGAGCCTCTCCCCCTGCCAAACTGATGGGAACCTGTTTGGCACAGGTGGGAAAACACTAATCCACAAAACATTTAAGGGTCTCTTAATTCCTGCTTGAAGTCACCTGAGAGTCAGTTCAGATCAAGGCAAAAGCGATTTTCCCCCAGAATGTATGGCAAGCCAGGGAACCATAAATTCCTTTAATTCCATTAAATGGGGCTATGACCTTGCACGAACATCGCTGCTTGCTCCACAGTTGAGGGTCTGCAGACCTGAAGAGCTGGGATGTTACACAGCTTTGCAGAGAATGAGTTTCTGCTGAAAGAAATAGGCTCAAATAGGTTTCCCACTGAGCGGAAAAATCCCGAGGTTTTTACCCTCCAAACGTGGAGATGAGAAAGCACAGAAAAACCCAACACCCACCAAACCCACATCTTTGGGTTTTTTAAAACATTTCTCCTTATTTCTAAACTCTTAGGTGTCATTCATTTAACATTTTCAAATACTGCTTTACCATAATGAGAACCGGCAATTTCACAGCAAACTGGCTCTCCACTGAGCGTTAGTATTTTTATATAATTGCATGGCTCTGTGAGCAAAGACTTTAGGGCTTGTCTCGTGGCCTTGCACAATCTTTTTCCCCCTTGTGTCCCCCCGCCAAGGGCTACAAAAGTGGTGCCAAAGACCTGCTGTGGTGTTAGCAGCAGTCATTAGAAACCGCAGTGCTGAGACGCGTTACCATTTTTGCCGCTCTCTGGGCAGCTCCCACAACTCCAGGGCCGTTCATTTCAACTGGAAGGGTGCAGCGCACCACCTACGTTCCTGTATTAAACCATCTTGGCGACATCCCACTGCCTAGGTTGCAACGACGTCTTTTCCTGTCTTAGGGCTTTTGCTTCTGTTGACAGGCTGTAATTTAGGTTGGCATGCAATAATTCTGTCGCTGAGACCTTTGGTGAAATAAAGTTACTTTTAAAAGTAGTAAGAATCTTTACAAAATAACACAAAAAAGGGAGTTATTACTGCTTCATCGCTGTGTTCTAAAAATCTTTCCCCTTCTCATCCATTCTGCTAAATTTGTTTGGACTTTGGCTGCTTGAGCAAGTGATGAACTTGGAAGGCACTGGCTTTCCTTTGTAATGATGTTCTGCATCACCCTGCAGATCTCAAGTGCTCAGAAATGAACTGGAAAATCATGGCTTTGGCCTAGCAATCTTGGTTTTCTTTTCAGAATAATCACTCTCTGTCTTTGGATATTTTATTTTATTTTA